>NW_025943691.1:7230-23871 GCF_000764305.2 Hyalella azteca | reverse complement strand
TAAAATTATTAGAATTCGATAAGTTCAATTTGATTTTACTTGAATATAAGTTCGAATTAATAATCGTGTAACCAATTATTTTACACATATATAATCAGAAATCATATCATAATTTTTTAGCGTTCCATGCACTTCAAAATTAGTAACTTGTTGTTGTCCTTCGAACCTCTGCACTTATTTTTTTTCTACTGACAGGTTGGAAAAGTTTCTGAACACTTCAACAATGGAACTTTTGTTCTTATTTCACCCAAGCTGTGCTAAATAATTTACAATACATTATCTGCATGAATGTTGTTTTGATTGGCTCTTTTTTTGTGGATAAAATGTTGGGTTGTCTGTTGCCCAAATCTCTCCATGTTGAACGCGCATTCAAATCATTAGGTTATTACAAATATTTATTAAATAAACACACTTAAAAAAAGTAAACAAAAGAGACCCAAGAAACCAATAGGTACATTTAAGTAGTAGAGATGCGATGCATTTAGTTCCGAGAGACACATCGCTGTCTGTAACTTGAAGTAAGTTCCACGAGCATGCATTTGGGGACAGAGAAATGTTAGAGAGACGTCTTAAGGACCTAAAGATGAAATGATAACTGGTATGAAGGAGAGTGGTTGAACAGAAGCCTTATTTGTACGTCGAATACCATTTGTTTCTACAAGAAAACTTGAAACACGCAGAATTCATGGTCAATTAGAGCAATTTTTGAGGCGATAAATGGAATAATATTGATCTAGATGATCATTACTGGGAAATGCTCAAATGCCATTAATATCAATGCGATCATCCTAAGCGAAACTAACTTTTTGGAAATTAATTTCAGTAAGTTTGCATTGGGACATGAATACTTTTGTTATTTTGAGGAAATCGAGAGTCATCGTTACATTTGAAACTGAAAAAATATTTCCAAACATTTTTAAATAGTTTGCCAATGTTTATTACATTGCTTTGAATCAACCCGATATTTGTTTGAAGGCAATCGATAGCTCTAGGGATATTTATCCCACACTCCTGGATGAAAAAATAATTCCGGCTCCGAAATATGTATAGCAGTATTGGAGAAAACTTTAATTTGAAAGATTTTTAGCCTTGTTAAATATGGCCTGAAGGAAATGTTGTAACACTAGCATCTTTTCCGGTCAAACTCAAACTTTCAACTGCTGCCTCACTGACGGCGTTTTTCGGATAAACTTCGAATCAGCTTACATTATGCCTCCATTGAAAATACAGGCCGTGACACTTCTGATCCCAGATCATATCGACCCATCTCCAGCCTGTCGATTTTATCTAAACTCCAGGCACGAGTTGTGGCCCGACAACTGAACAAACTTCATCTTCAGCAGTCCGGTCTCATGCCTCGCCTCCAGTCTGCATACCGTCATCTACACTCGACGGAAACCGCTGTGCTGAAGGTGCCTTCAGACATTCTGCGAGCAGTAGACCACGGCGACATTGCGGCACTGGCTATATTCGACCTGTTGGCCGCGTTTGACAGGGTCAACCACGCCACTTTATTGCGTCGAATTGACGTATCATTAAGCCAGGGCGGCACTGTGCTGCGGTGCTTCGAATTCTATCTCTGCAATAGATTACAATGCATTCGACATGGGAACACTTTTCCTCTACGCCATCGTTGGTCACATGCGGCGTACCCCAGGGATCATTTCTTGGACTGATCCTCATTCTGTTATATACTGTCAACGCATAGCACACAATTGATTCACATAGTTTGACCCCATGCTTCTTCGCTGACGACACCCCAATTTATGGCTACTGTGGACCGGCTGACGCTGCAGCGCTGCAAGACCGGATGTCTGTCCGCATGGACGTCGTCTCAGACTGGATACGCTCCAACCGGCTCAAGCTCAATGCATCAAAAACTGACTTTATTTGGTTTGCGACTGCTCGGCGCCAGCATTAGCTTCAGGCCAACCCTGTTCTCGTGGGAAACGAGTTCGTCGTGCCTGCATTTCCGGTTCTCTACCTCGGCATTCTACTGGACTCGGAGTGTATCATGAACAATCACAGCCAAAGTCACCACCGCTTGTTTTGACGCTCTGCGACGAATACGTAGCGTAAGTCGCTGTCTCTCTAGGTCGGTCCTCGAGGCCCTCAAGATGGATGCCACACTCGACCGGATTGGACTATGTTAATGACACACGCAACTGACTTCCGATCGCGACACTTGATTAGCTGATATTTATAGTAAACGCTGCTGCGCAACTCGTGTGAAATAAACGAAAATTCAACCACGTGACGCCGATATTGCGCGATCTTTGCCGGCTGCGCATGCAGCAGCGCACGCAGTTCAAGGTCACTGTTCTGACGTTCCGACCCAGCAGGCATCTAACGTTGAAACAACATTGATTATTAGTTGATTTCAAGCTGAAATGTTGAACAACCAAAATTAAACGTCATATCAACGTCGAAATCTAACCAACACTAGAAGGGACGTAAAACAACCTTACTTCAACCTTGAAATAACGACGATATTGGTACGTTGAAATTTTACTAATTTTAAATGCTGAACAGCCAAAATTAACGTCCCATCAACGTCGAAATTTGACCAAAACAAGAACGGATGTGAAACAACCTTATTTCAACGTTGAAATAACGTCGATATTGGAACGTTGAAAGTTTATTTATTTTTTAACGTTCATTCAACGTTGATTTCAGGTTGAAATGGTGAACAACCAAAATTAAACGTCCGATCAACGGCAAAATCTGGCCGAAACTAGAAAGGACGTAAAACAACCATATTTCAACGTTGAAAATTGGTCGATATCGGTAAATTGAATGATTAGCTATTTACCAGCATGGAACTAATGTCATCACACCAACATTGAACGATATACATATATATATATATAAATTCATGATTAATGACCAGAGAAGGCATTTCAATTTTCAAGGAGCTGCACAATTCTTTCGCTTATTTTATTGTTCATGCACGCGAGCTACCGTGGTCAAGGTTGCTAATGCGTCGCGCGGTCTCCAGCGATTCCCGGGTTCGAATCCTGCTACGGACGAAAAAGAGGTTGGTTCTTCAACGTTGATTCATTCAGAGAATTTGACGGTGCAGCCACTTCGTAGTAGCTACATTGATTCAACGTTGCATTGTAACGGCAGTAAGACGTTTCATGAAAGACGGTGCTTCAATTTTCATTCTAAACTTCTTTTCACCGCGATCTCAACGTCGTAATATGTAGTTGTTTCAACGTCAATTCGACCAGAGAATTCAACGTTGCAGCAACGTCGTAGTAGCAACATTGATTCAACGTTGCATTGTAACGTCAGTATGACGTTGCATGAAAGATGTTGCTTCAATTTTCATTCTAAACCTCTCTTCACCCCGATCTCAATGTCGTAATAGGTAGCTGTTTCAACGTCGATTCAGCCACCGAATGCCTGCTGGGGATGCCTTCACGGTCTGGCGCCTCTTTATGACACGGAAGGTCTGCAGCGCGTGTCGGATCTGCCTGGACGATTGCGTTCGTCATCAACGGTACTAAATCTCGTGGTTCCATCTTCACGTCTATCTACCGTTGGTGGAGAGCGTTCCCGGTCGTCGGCGCCAGAACCTGAAACAGTCTGCCGGCTTACGTAAGGTCGGCTACTTCATTGCCGGTGTTTCGTCGACGCCTAAAGACAGAACTATTTCGTAGAGTCAATGAATCATGTGCTTGGTCGTTTTTATCCGTTTTAATCCTTTCTCGTGTCTATTCATTTTTTGCTTGTTATTAAACTTTTGTGAAGCGTGACCTTGAAGTTCGTTTGAACCAGACACCACGATAACTGCTTCATAGAATAATAATAATAATGGGCTACGTAGTGCCACCGCAGCATTCGCCGGGTATTTACTTCTCTAGTGGAATGACGGCTGCTTAAATGATTTATTTAATCGCCAGAAATTCTTCTAATTTATCTTAATCATTTCGTACAATACAGAAATAGCATGTATAATGTAACGCATGAACGACACTTACATAGAAAGATTTCATTTTTGAGTCATATTTTCAGGTAGTATCTTGCTCGTTGCGTGGGAGAATTGCTCAACCGATCCGTGGTAGTTGGTGCACTTCAAAACAAGCAAGATCTCTCTGCCGGATCGGATCAAAATTGAAATTCGAAAAGTTAAATATATATAATTCATTTCATTGTTGCGGGAGAGGGGCAACACATATGGGCTACCCCAACGGGATAGTTAGAAAGAATGAACAAACTATATAAATCAAAGCATGAACTATATATTTAATGAACAAAGTATTAAAATGAACAAGCGAATCCATGAGAAGTACATTCAGTAATAATCTTAGGTAGCTATCAGGCGGTAAACGGATGGTTAAACATTAAAGCACATGAAGAACATTAAATTTGGCTGGGCCCATCCGTAAGGTCATCGGTGTTGTCGCCGAGAAGAAGTCAGTTCAGCGAAGATAGACAAGTCAAATCAAATCAAAGTGTGGGAAACTAGCGGAGGAGCGCATTGCTTGCCGAGATTACAACGGGGCTCTTGTCCAACGTTGCCAACAAGTTGCAGCTTCCTTCTACGCTGTTCAACCGGTAGGAGAGAAATATTCAAATCATCGACCAAGTCCTGGCGACGTACAGTGCCGGAAGCGTTACCGTCTCGAGACTGGCACTTTAGCTCCGATTGCCTGCAGCCGCACCCGTCCATGGCAGACGAATGAAGTAGACAAAATACAAGAACTTGGTTCTGAATGAATGGTTGACGGCAGCATCGGACTGGATCTGAGTAACTTCCTTGCCGACCAATTACTGCGTCCTGCCACGCCCGTCCTGGCAGGGCGGCTCAATCGAGAGTGAGCCAACTCCGGCTCAGGTCCAATTTCAGCTCCGAGCAATGCGTCGGAAAGAAAGAAGAAGAGCGCGAACGACAGAAAGTCGGACCGCTACACCATGGTTGAATTTATTAATTCAACCATGATTCATTCACTGTACCGTGTTCCTTAGAAAATAAATTTAGCGAGTCTAAAGTTAATGATAAATAAAATTTACATTCAGCCGGGCATAAAGTTTATTTAATACTGTACTCTCAATGATCACTACATCTTTTTTCTTTAGACCGCTAATGGTTCTCAACTTTATTAATGATGGCGGTTGATCAACGATGCTAGTCTTTCTTAATATGATTTTTATCCATTGGCGTGCTGCGTAATGAACTTTGAGTCCATAATGTTTCGATAATGACATGCGGCATCATTACTTTTAGTTGACACGTGTGTCAGCGAACTGTCTTGGCCTCTGTACAGGATTGTTTTGCTACCAAATAGTTTAATGGTTTTGCAGATAATATATTTTGTTGCGTTTATTTTAGCAGCCATGAGTCACGTGTCGCAGCTGAAGCTTTAAGGTCAAAGTAATCAATAAAAGCTCAATGACTACATGTCAGAACAACTGCTCATACAGAAGATATTTGGCTTCGGCTTCGAACCTCTTCTTGAGAGTAGGGGATTCATTGCTATGCGACACATCAGCATCTCGCATTCCCATTCGGGTTATACATATTGACGTTCAAAGAAGAAAAGCCCTGGTGAATCATGGTGAATAGATGCACATGCATTTCAAATTTACTCAATAATTGCGTTACATTCTCAAAGTACTGACGAAAAGAAGCAACGTTCCCTCTTTCAAATCAGCATCTGTTTACAATCATAAAATAGAGTGAAGTTTGCAGGAGACGTGCAAAAATATAGCTCTTTCCGACGTACAGTTTTTTTAAGAAGGTCTAAGAACAACAATTTCTCTCGCAACTTTAGGTAATCACGCAACAAAGTACAGATAAGAAATAAAATGACGCAAGCTTATCATTAAACACGACCATCTATAAATAACTTTCTTTGTCTTTTCCACCCACTCTGAAGGCCTCAATTACGTGCAACTTACTTGTTCTGCAGACAACTCGGGGCGCGGGGGTTACAATTTCTTCCTCGGTGATCTCAAATCCGAAGAGACGCGACTCTACTTGAAGGAAATATTCTGAAGATAAGGGGACTGTGCTATCAGTCAGCACTACGTGTATTTACCAGGAGATAAGCAAAAAAAAGCGTAGCGGGGTTCCAAAACGAAAGCTATTTGGCCGATCCGCAGCCCGCTACTCTATTCGAACTCCCATTTTGATACGCACGCAGTTTTGGTACTCATTATACACCCCGGAATACACCCCCGAGTTTTGTAAGATAGGATGAATATTGTTATTTGGAAAGGAATATGGACACAGCCTATGGTTTGTAATGATTGTGACTAGCATGCAACCCAGAACGTCACACGCTAGAATGTTCATTGTAATGTGGAATCAAGTCATGAGGCAGCTCAGGATTTATAAAGATAACGCTGACACCGTACGACTTAGAATGATGATGTCGAGGTGCAAGTTCAGCTAAACAAACTCAAATGTGATCATTTGCGATCCGAAGTCATCAGTCACATTATTAGCTTTGACGTCTTTGCAAATGCTTTGGAGCGTCTGTTTACGAGCTTTGCCACTTCACCTGAACCAAAGCTGAGCACCAAGGATTTGATCTTCTTATCAGATATTATACATACACGTGTAACGAAACACAATTTGTTCCAATAGAAATTGAGGTTATTCTGGCAAATAACTTTCCATGAAAAAAAAATAGAAAAGTCAAACATAATTCTATCATATTCGCTTATATTTCCCCTTTATTTATATATTTTTAATTTTATCAACCAGAGAGTTTAAATTTTCCTAACAAACATTTTAATCTAAATTTCAATAATCAATTGTGGAGCGAGATGCCATATTGGCTGTGGTGACGGCTATCACTGACAGACATCTGTAAGCACGCGATTAGCAAATAAAAGCAACTGTTTCAATAATACCATGAAGCTATAAAAGCAGACCATGTATCGTACCAAGTCACAGTGGTCACACCTGGACTACTTGTTTGTATTCGTTTCTCTTCCCCAGTAGAGAAGTGAATAATAGTTCGCTGCTAGTCCGGCCTACGTGTGCTGAGGCCATAAACGCCGCATTGGGGTACGAATTCAGGATTCCTATCATCAACGCCTGCAAGGCGGATCCAAAGGCAAATGCCTCCTTGACTGCCCTCGCAGGTTAGATATTGCAAGATTTATTGCCATCAATTGTTTAATCTGAAATTGTCTACAATTGTGCCCAAAATATATATGGGCAATTCACCCAGTTGATTTTTTTGTTTCCAAAACTCAGTTTTAAACTTTTTATTTTAAATTATTGGTGTTATCGAGAGGTATATAGTGAAATAGTAAGTGGAACCATCGTAAATTCATGAGAGATCTAAAACAATAATTAGCAATTTACGTGTTCTGCAGGTAATCCTGCCTGCAAAGACTACAAGTTCAGTACCCGCCATCGCAAGTGCGAAGTTCTCGCAGCTCCCTTCATGAAATGTGTAGCGCGAGAACTTGGTTTCGTAAGTCGGGAAATATCGCTATTGTGCCTTTTCATCATCTGTCATGAACTTTTCTCTGAATATTAACTTACTCTATTTGTGGTGTTGAACAGTTCAAAATGTGACCAACGCTATATTTACTGCACCATGAGAGATATCTATTTCAAACAATTTCATTTGTTATTAAATTAAATTATGAAGTTTCAACCCTAGTAAATGTGAATACAGCACTCATTCATTTAATTCTAGTTGAAGGCTGATGGCTCCATCGACAACACTTTGGTCATCTCCCAGTACAAGGCTTTGATCTTCGGCAACCCTGCCTGCAACGCTGCTCAGTACGACTACGCTGTGAAAAAATGCGGAAAGAAAATCAAGAACTACGCGGTAAGTTTTTCTTGTCTTGGCGGGACACGCACAAATTTATTTCATAGCAGGACTATGAGTTGAGATCATGTCAAACTGAATTTATATCAGATGTTAACTTGGAAGCAGAGTGATAATTTTGTTAACGAGTATGTGGAAACATGCAAATCATTTTTAGTTCTTGTGGCAATACGTGTTGAAGTTTCAGACTATCCAGCAAGTTGCTTTGATCTGCTAATCCCCTTTACTAATCCAATGTGACATGATTACCTGCTAATGTGTGTCGCATATCATTCTACCTCACTCAAATTACTTCGAATAATGTTGCCTAAAGTTATAGCTGAAATTCTAAGCATTCTTTCACTTCTATCCACTGTAACTGAAGCATCACTTCATGCCATGAACGTTTTTATTGACATAATAAACTTCCACAAACAGTTCCTAAAGAAGGCCGCATGCATGGCCAACGCGACGGAAAAGAACACTGATGACCTGCACCAGCTGGTCCTCATGCCTTCATCTGACAAACAGCTTTGAAGTGTTCACAACAGGTGCACAATAATAATTAGGGGAAATCTATATAATAATAATAATATAATTATTAGGGGAAATCTATATAATATATAATAATAACTGGAAATAATAATCTCCAGTCAATGCGTCCATATGCAGTAAAATTTGCCTTATCATAAATTCATTACAATTTTTGATACAATAACTTCAAAAAATTCCTACTTACAATCATATCAACAATTATTATTATATTCATAAGTGAAATTGAAACACTTCTGAAGGAGTGAAGCATTTCTCTTTCTCTCTCATTTTTTTATATACAGATTTGATTGAAGACCAGATCATACTTCCTATTAACAATTTCGTTCGGCTTATTGAAAAAATAAACAATAAGAAAATTGTTAATAAAAGTATGTTCTGGTATTCAATCAAATATATACATGTATATATACATTTGATACATTATATACATACATACATTATATATATTTGAAAATATAATATAATATATTTCGTGTCAAGAAATTTCCATTTGATGCACTTTAAATTATCAGAATTCGACAAGTTCAATGTAATTTGGCTTGAATATCCGTTCAAATAAGTTGGCGTGTAGCCAATCATTATGAACTTAAAGATAATCAGCAATCATAATGTTTTTAGCGTTCCTTGCACTTCAAAATTAGTGACTTGTTGTTGTCCATCGAACCTTTGCACTTGTTTTTTTTTTTCTCCTGACAGGTTGGAAAAGTTTCTGAACACTTCAATAATGGAACTTTTTTATTATTTCACCCAAGCTGTGCGACATTATTTGCAATACATTATCTGCCTAAATGATGTTTTGATTGACCCTAATGAAATGTTGGGTTGTTTGTTGCCCAAATCTCTCCATGTTGAACGCGCATTCAAATCATGAGATAATTACAAATATTTATTAACTAAATACACATAAGAAAAGTAAACACAAGAGACCCAAGATACCAATAGGTACATTTAAGTGGCAAAGATGCCATGCATTTAGTTTCGACAGACACGGCGCTGTCTGTAACTTGAAGTTAGTTAATGCATGTCGGAACAAGCATTTGGGGACAGAGAAATGTTGGAGAGACGTCTTATGGGCCTAAGGATGAAATGATAGCTGGAATGAAGGAGAGTTGTTGAACAGAAGCCTTATTTGTACGTCTTATACCATTTATTTCTACAAGAAAACATGAAACACATAGAATTCATTGTCAATTAGAGCAATTTTTGAATCGATAAATGGAACAATGTTGATGAAGATGAAAATGCCTTAAATGCTCAAATGATAGTAACATCAATGCGATTATCCTAAACGAAACTAACTTGTTAAAAATTAATTTCAACAAGTTTGCATTGAGACATGAATAATTCTGTGATATGATAAAACTCGAGAGTCATCTTTACATTTCTGACTGAAAAAATGTTTCCCAGCATTCTTAACGGGTTTTCCAATATTTATTGCATTGCTTTGAATCAACACGATTTATGTTTAAGGCAATTGATAGCTCTAGGGATATTTATCCCACACTCCTGGATAGCACAATAGCAGTATTTGAGCAAACGACAATTTGGAAGATTTTAGCCTTGTTAAAAAAGGGCTAAGGGAAATGTCGTAACCCTAGGATCTTTTCCGGTCAAACTCATAGTCGCTGCCTCACTGACGGCGTTGTTCGGATAAACTTCGAATCAGCCCAAATTATGCCTCCATTGAAAAAACAGGCAATGACACTTCTGATCCCAGATCATATCGACCCATCTCCAGCCTGTCGATTTTGTCGAAACTCCTGGCACGAGTTGTGGCCCGACAGCTGAATAACCATCTTCAGCAGCCCGGTCTCATGCCTCGCCTCCAGTCTGCATACCCTCATCTCCACTCGACGGAAACCGCTGTGCTGAAGATGCTTTGAGACATTCTGCGAGCAGAAGACCGCGGCGACATGGCGGCACTAGCTTCACTCGACCTGTCGGCAGCGTTTCACACGGTCAACCACGCCACTTTATTGCGTCGACTTGACGTATCATTCAGTCAGGGCAGCACTGAGCTGTGTAGTGGTTCGAAACACTTTTCCTCTACGCCATCTAAGTTTGTTTTTCATCGCATGCGTAACCATGAATTTTTCGAGTTCTCCTACCATTAGTCGGCTTAAATCGCAAGTCAATCAAGATTTTAATGCAAATAAAACGCCTAGGGAATTCACCATATATTCATTGATAGTGTTTCGGAGAACAACCCCATCATCAGTTTAAGAGATAGAGAATACAAGTTTTCGTTGTTGCGTTTACAGTTTTTCATTTCAATGAAGATATGGTAAATTAACGTGATGTTTTCTTTGCTTATAAATTCTTAATAATAATTTACTGCATGAAAAACTGCATAACTTCATGTGGTTTAATTTAAATCATAAAATATTTGAGGTCAGTCAAAGTCATATCTAATGTAATGGCTGAATGTAGCTGTACAATAGGAACTAAGTCCTGAAAAATGACAATTGTGTATAATAATGCTTATTAACGCATTTTATTATAGCGTTATGTGGTTCCAGTTTTTACGATGAGAGATGAAAAAAATGGAAATTGAAATATCAAACAATATTAAACAAAAATGTATAATGCATTCACTGTACCGTGTTTCCTAAAAATTAGATTCAACCGAGTCTAGAGGTAATAATAAATAAAAATTACATTCAGCTATGAATAAAGTTAATAACAAATGAAAATATAATTAATCCAAGTCAAAAGTTAATAATAAATAAAAAATTGCATTCCGCCGAAACTAAAATTAATAATCAATAAAAATTATATTCAGCCAAATGTAAAGTTAATAAATAAAAGTTAAATTCAGCTTAGCCTTAAGTTAATAATATATTGAAAAATTACATTCAGCCTAGTCAAAAATTAATAATGGATAAAAATTACATTCAACCGAGTCTAAAGTTAATAATAAATAAAAATTACATTCAACCGAGTCTAAAGTTAACTCAATACTGTAATCTCTGTGATCGCTACACCTTTTCTTTGGACCGCTAATGGTTTTAAACTTTATTAATGATGGCGGTTGATTAACGATGCTAGTCTTTCTTAATATGATTTTTATCTATTGATGTGCTGCTTAACGAACCTTGAGTCCATAATGTTTCGATAATGACATGCGGCATCATTACTTTTAGTTGACACGTGTGTCAAAGAACTATCCTGGCCCCTGTACACGATTGTTTTGCTACCAAATAATTTAATGGTTTTGCAGATAATATATTTTGTTGTGTTTATTTTAGCAGCCATGAGTCACGTGTCGCAGCTGAAGCTTTAAGGTCAAAGTAATCAATAAAAGCTCAATGACTACATATCAGAACAACTGCTCATACAGAAGATATTTGGCTTCGGTTTCGTACCTCTTCTCAAGAGCAGGGAATTCATTGCTATGCAGCACATCAGCACCTCGTATTCCCATTCAGATTATACATGTCGTGCCAAAATCTGTAGAATCAGCATTCCTATACTATATAAATCTTGGGTTAAGTCAGTCAGACAAGTTCATTTTATAAATATTTAAATATAAAGAAACTTGACCTAACCTTTTCTAACCCTGACTGTCGATTTATGTTCTAACTGTCATGGCGCACACGCTGCCGCTGCTCACACGTGACTACCACTACACAAAAGCCGTTTGTGATCGTGCAATTTTGATAGTAAGAGTCGTAAGATAAAAACAAGGCACTGTGATTTACGACCGTAAACTCAGAAGCTTTACACATAGGACACTATATAAAACTTCACAACATAGGACACTGTATATAAAACTTCTCTATTCGACTTTCACTAATTGACTAAATCCTATCGAAATATTCTACCTAACGACAGACACGTCCTTCTCCAAAGAACCATTTGTTCAGTTCCTAGGTCAGACTAACAATTGAGAAAAATAAAGAACATTAAAGATGAACTCAGAAAAATTCAGAATAATAAAGATAAAAGGGGATTCAAATAAACAAATAAGTACAATAAGGCATTAAGATCACAATAACTCTTAAGACCGATTTTCTGAATCAGCAACGACATGCTGATTTTACAGATTCGGCAAGATAGCAGCCGATTCCATAGAATCGTTAATTCCGCGATTTCAGCCCGACGTACATAATGACGTCCAAAGAAAGGCAACTTTATGAATCACGGTGATTAGATGCACATGTATTCTATTAACCGTTAAAACTATTTCAGTTGGCAAATTTACACAATAAATGCGTTTTATTCACAAAGAAACATTCAGAACAAATTTATTCAAATCACTGACGCAAAGAAGCAACGTTTCTACTTTCAAATCGGCAGCGGTTTACAAT
Organism: Hyalella azteca; assembly: GCF_000764305.2. Lineage (NCBI taxonomy): Eukaryota > Metazoa > Arthropoda > Malacostraca > Amphipoda > Hyalellidae > Hyalella > Hyalella azteca. Next base: position 11,222 of record NW_025943691.1, on the reverse strand, counting down.
TGGTAAATGTGAAGTTTGCAGAGGACGTGCAAAAAAAATATAGCTCTTTCCAACATGCAAGTTTTTTTCTTAAAGAAGGTCAATTATTAACAATTTTTTCGCAATTGCGTAATCACACTGTGGAACATAGATAAGAAAGTAAATGAATCCAGCTTATCATTAAATATGACGTGTATAAATAAATTTCTTTGTCTTTTCCACTAATTCAGAAGGCCAAATCATGAGCAATTCACTTGTTCTGCTGAAACCTCGGAGCGCGAGGATTACATTTTCTTCCTTGGTGACCTCAAATCCAAAGAGACGCGACGCCACTTGAAGTAAATGTACTAAAGATAAGGAGACTGTGCTTATTAGTCAGCAGTGCTTGTATTTACCAAGAGACACGCAGACATAGCATAGCAAGGGTCCAAAACGATAGCTTTTAGTTTGAGCCGCAGCCCGCTACGCTATTCGAACGCCCGTTTTGATTCGCACGCAGTTGTGGTGCTCATTAATACACCCCCGAGTTTTGTAAGATGGAATGTATATTGTAATGTAGAAAAGAAAATGGAGACAGCCTATGGATTGTAATGACTGTGACTAGCATGCACCCCGGCATGAACGTCGCACGCCTAAATGTAAATTGTAATGTGGGAAGGAATATCGAGACAGCTTGTGAATTGTAACTTTTGTAACTGGCATGCAACCCAGAACGTCACACGCTAGAATGTTTATTGTAATGCGGAATCAAGTCATATAATAGAATAGAAGTGTCGGCACTGAAGAAATAGGCCCATGGCCTGTTGCCGATTCTTGTTCATAGAATATAATAGAAGTGTCGGCACTGAAGAAATAGGCCCATGGCCTGTTGCCGATTCTTGAATTTTTCGCGACTTGATTCACAAGGGATCCGGCCTTTGGAACCCGATCTTTCCATAACTGACGAATGATTGAGATAGCTGCTGGACTTATTGCCTGGTCCGTAATTTGCTAGGCATTTTAAGACTGAACATATGCTCCTGCATAGCTTCGTCTAGTCTGTTCTTGAAGGCGTTCAGACTCGGAATGTCAACGATGCTATCAGGGAGGCTGTTCCACATGTCAGTGACTCGAAGCGAGAAGAAATGTTGTCGCATGGATGTGTTACAGAGCAATTTTTTAATTTATAGCCGTGGCCCCTGGTGTTGGTTCTTGTTTCAAATTCTAGTAATCCTTCTGGGACCTTGTATAAGCCATGAGTATATTTGTATGCTTCAATGAGTTCCCCACGCAGACGTCGATAACTGAGGATTGGAAGCTTCATAATCTTTAATCTTTCCTCATAGGAATTAATCTTTCCATTTCAAGCCCGGAATTATCCTTGTTGCACGTCTTTGGACACTATTAAATTTTTGTCCTTTTCGAGTTTCGGTGACCACACGACGTTTCCAAACTCTGGGTTCGGACGCACGACAGCAACAAGCAACTGCTTCATCGCTTCTGCATCTAGGAACGCGAAAGAGCGTCTGATCAGTCCAAGTCGTTTATTGGCTTTAATAACTTGACCTTCAATATGCATAGAAAATTTCAACTCGTTGTCGATATTAATTCCTAAATCTTTTTTCATTGTCGACTTCGACATCTTCACTCTGTCGTTGCAACCGTGTCTTCTCATACTGTAATCTTGCTGTTCATTATTCTTGCCAAGGTGGATAACTTTACATTTGTCAGCGTTAAAACGCAGCTGCCACTTATCAGCCCAGTCAACCAGTCTGTCAATATCACCTTATAACTGTAATTTTTGCGACACATTCTTCACTGTATTATAAATTTTTGTGTCGTCAGCATACATCGAGCACACGCTAGACACAGCTTCTGGCAGATCGTTTATAAACGCAACGAATAAAACAGGCCCGAGAACGCTTCCTTGTGGCACGTCGCTGCGCACTGAAGCCCAGTCTGATACGGACCCATTAATACTGACACGTTGTCGTCTCCCTACAAGAAAATCTCTGATCCATTTGAGTGCATTGCTGTCAATTCCCAAAGACTGCAATTTCCGCAACAGCCGCTCATGTGGGACACTGTCAAATGCCTTGGCAAAATCGAGGTACACTGCATCTACTGGCTCCCTTTCGTCCAGCAGGCGGGTCCATTCGNACTCGCAAACGCAAGTGCGAAGTTCTCGCAGCTCCCTTCATGAAATGTGTAGCGGGAAAGTTTGGTTGGGTAAGTCATGAAATATCGCTAAGATGCCTTTTCATCATCTGTCATGAACTTCACTTTGAATATAGCTTACTTTGTGGTGTTGAACAGCTCAAAATGTGACCAACGCAATATTTACTGCACCATGAGACATCTATTTCAAACAATATCATTAGTTATTAAATTATATTATGAAGTTTGAACTCTAGTAAATGTGAATCCAGCACTCATTAATTTATTTCTAGTTGAAGGCTGATGGCTCCATCGACAACGAGAAGCTCTTAGCCGAGTACAAGAATTGGGCCGCGGGCCCTGCCTGCGACGTCGCTCAGTACGACTTCGGAGTGAAAAAATGCGGAAAGAAAATCAAGAACTACGCGGTAAGTTTTTCTTGCCTTGGCGGGACACGCACAAAGTTATTTCATAGCAGGGCAATAAGTTAAGATTATTTAGAACTGAATTTATGTCAAATGTTAACTTGGAAGGCGAGTGATAATTTGATCTACTAGTTTATTGAAACTATGCAAATCATTCATAATTCCTGTGAAATTACATGTCGGAATTTCAGACTATCCAGCAAGTTTCTTTGATCTGGTAATCCCTTTTTCTGATGCCAATATGCCATATGATTACCTGCCAATCGGCGTCGCGTATCATTCTACCTCTATCTAATTTATTTGAATAATGTTGCGTTAAGTTATCACTACTGTTCTAAGCAATCTTCCACTTCTGTCCACTACAACTGAAGCAGAACTTCATTTCATTAACGTTTTACTGATATATTGAACTACTACCAACAGTTCCTAAAGAAGGCCGCATGCATCGCCAACGCGACGGAGAAGTACACCGGGTGACGTGCACAAGCTGGTCCTCATGCCTTCATCTGACTGGCGGCTTTGAAGTGTTCACAACAGGTGCACAATAATAATTAGGAGACTACTTTCTCCAGTCAATGCGTCCACTTGCAGTAAATATTGTCTAATTGGAAGTTCACTGTAATTTATGAAGCAATATAATTTTATATATAATATACAATGTGTCAAGAAATTGCTATTTGATGCACTTGAAATTATTAGAATTCGACAAGATCAATGCAATGTGGCTAGAATATAAGTTCAAATAAATGAGCGTATAACCAGTTATTATAAACTTAAGGGGATCGGCTATCCCTACGGAAAACTTCTACAGTTATTATCCGATTGTCATGAAACTTCACATACATACGTAAAATGTAAAAAGAAAAACATTTTGCACATATGAATTTTTCGAAAAAAATTTATAGAAAACGTGAAATTCACAGAAAACGGCTAAAAAGGGGTACTTTAGAAAATCTATCTCCTCCCACAAATATCATCCTACAACATCGAGACACGTATCAATCGATTCGTAAAGACCATATCTATTGACTCTAACATCACTTTTTTCATTTTCCATCTAGTTTTTTTTATTGTGTTTTTTTCCATTTTTCCCATTTTTTTCTCATTTTTCACCCCTATCCCCCCTTCTCCCCCATATAAAAAACGAACCAGACCGAAATTCAAAAAAGTGATAAGTGATATTAGAGTCGATGGGCCTAGTCTTTACGAATCGAATGGTATATGTCTCATTGCTGTAGCTTGAAAACTGTAGGAGGAGATAGATTTGCCGTGAAAGCAGTATGAGGTTTTCAGTACGGCCAAAAGACTGCCCGCGCGGCACTTAAATAGACATAAAAGAGTCGCAACGCAGCCAAGATACCGTAACTTAGCCTTAAACCATTCAAGAAGGTATGGAGCAACTGGCTGCACACCTTTCACGTCGCTGTCATGATGGGCACTGAGAGGTTTGGC
>NW_025943691.1:0-6638 GCF_000764305.2 Hyalella azteca | reverse complement strand
CGGGTCTAAAGTTAATAATTTAATACTGAAATCTCTATAATCGCTACATCTTTTCTTTGGACCGTTAATGGTTTCCAACGTGATTAATGATGGTGATTGATGAACGATGCTGGTCATTCTTAATACGATTTTTATCTAAGGACATGCTGCTTAATGAACTTTGAGTCCATAATGTTTTGATAATGACATGCGGCATCATTACTTTTAGCTGACACGTGTGTCAACGAACTGTCCTGGCCCCTGTACACGATTGTTTTGCTATCAAATAATTTAATAGTTTTGCAGATAATATATTTTGTTTTGTTTATTTTAGCAGCCATGAGTCACGTGTTGCAGCTGAAGCTTTTAGGTCAAAGTAATCAATAAAAGCTCAATGTAAACAAAACTAAGATTTAGTTTTGAATAATTTCAAATAGTTTCAAATTTCCGGGTCATGGTCTCATTACTTGCTTTGTGCCTTGTGTAGTTTGGGTGACGCCTGGGGTACTTCTAAAGTTAACATTTCGACCATGCAACTTTACTTCACGCCCTCTATCAAGAATTTCAGGCAGTTCGTTGCTCAACTCCGCATCATTAACTCGCAGGGTGCTGCTGTATCTCAACCTCGTTTTGTGCCACCGTCGGACACTAAGATACCCAGTTATGATGTTCAGCCCCTGCTTTTCTGTTGACCCCATGGAGTAAGGCTTGTATTTGAAGCCCTGCCTGAGCTCGGTCGGAACGATGGACGTGAGCACCTGTGTCGTATGCTCTACGACCAGCCTCCACGGCCTATATATGGTTCCTCGCTGCGGCTACCCCTACCTTGACCCCAGCAACCTGCCTCTGCGGGCGTGTGGACTAGCCCTAGCACCAACTCAGCACCGGCAATCCATGCAAGGATTGTTTAGTATTTCAGGTATGTCACCCTATCTCTTCCTTAGTATCCTTAGTATCCTTAGTATCCTTAGTATCCTTAGTATCCTTAGTATCCTTAGTATGCTTAGTATCCTTAGTATCCTTAGTATCCTTAGTATATGTTTCGGACGTAGCAGCCCCATTTATCTTGAGTGCACTTAGTGATGTCACCTCAGTTATTTTGAGAGTTTAGTAATTTGGTATTAAAGATCTCCTTGTATTTTCGTAATGCTATCAGTCCTCATCAACTGGTCTATGAGCTGGTTTCACTAAACTAGAAACTCAAATTTATTTTTTAACCTATGAAGATTTCAGAGAAAAGCCTATTACTAATATCCGGCTCTGAAATTTATCAGTGTTCCTAAAATCCTTTTGTTCCTAAAAATTTTCAGAGTTCATAAAATTATCATGTTCCTAAAATGTATCAGTGGCTTTCAGCGGCTGAGCCTAGCAACTGGAATGACATTGGTCAAGTCATTTCTGGAATTTCCTGCCATTAAAAATATTGAACTAAGTTTTCACATCTTTTAATTTTGATTGAATTCAGTCAAAAGCTAAAAAGAGCGGAAAATTCATCGAAATTCCAAAGTAAAAATTAACGGTTCGTTGGAAAATCTACGGAAAATACTCCTAAGATTTAATTACCTCTTGTCCCAGCTGACCATCGTTTTCAAGCGAGGTGATGTTATTGTTTTCGATGCCGATATATAATAACGCTCTAAATATTTATCCAGTTTTGGAGAGCTTTGATGTGAATACATTATATACCTTATAACAGAATGGATTTATCTATTATACCCATTTCAGTTGAATTTAAAAACGAGTGTGTGATTATTTCTGATTAATCACTTCCAAAAGCAAGTTCTATTCTATATTGAAGAGACACATCTTTTTCATTTACTTTTTGAGGTAACGCAAGTTGTCAAGTTAAGTATATTATACGTTAAGTAAATGTAACATAAGCATACATAAGAGAAGTGTCTTTTCTACAGCGTTACTATAACGCAAACGAAACCGAAAAATAAATTATCAAAATAATCATGTTTTCACACTTCTGTTAATATATTTGTACATTATATATTCGGAAATATTTGAACATTATATTATCGGAAATATATGTACTTTATATTATCAGAAATATTCGTACAATTTATTATCGGAAATATTCGTACATAATATTATCGGAAATATTTGAACATTATATTATCGGAAATATTAGTACATTTTATTATGGGAATCTGTCACCAAAAATGCACGTGGTGAATTGATCCAGTTATTCAGGGCGAAAAATGCAATTAAAATTAAATATTGCTTCTAACAATGAAAAATATGGAACACTTATGAATGGAAATATTCATCTTTGGATATTTATCAAGCATTAGCGCGATCTGGCAATAGGCCTACGCTCTATTTAAAAAATTATATTTTTTTCGGTAAATAACTTGTAAATTCATTGATATTCAAGTGCTGAATTAATTTATTATAATTTGTTCAGTTGCATGATCTTCCCATGTTAGATGTAAGGTGCTTATTATTATTCAATATTCAGTAGTATGTATGCAAGAACTAATAATCCAAGATAATTTGTGGAATAAATTAATGACATGTAATGGTAATTTATATATATTTTTTCCGAAATATGTTGCAGTAAACAACGCAAGTTCACAGCCTCAAGAGAACAGCTTCACACCGTCGCAGTTCCGTTGCAGTAAACGAGAAAATGAAAATATGGATGTATTTATATACCCATAATTGATCTTATTATTCATGTTCATTTACTTTATTGACAATTAAAATGAATATGAGGAACATGGTCAATATTCCAAAAGAAAAATAAATGAACAATATCCTCTTAATTAAGCATTATTTTCCATAATCATAAGAACAAATTGATCACTTTTCCTGATATTCCACGTAAAAATGGGCGGTCTGCTTTCAAACGCAATCAAGACTTGATGGCGCGCGTGGAAGTCTCCAGCGATCTGAGCTCATTTCCATGACATCAAAGTCCACAGTGCAGGTCGCGTGTTGAGATGTTTCTTCATTCGGGACAATTATGGCGTAATTGCGATTTATCCACGTATTTGTCACTTTGTAACGCATCTAAACGATTTAAATATTATTCAAGAGTATAACCGTAAGAAGTTACCTTGGTGAACGCAAGCACCTACCAAACAGCGTGTGCTCGAGAAAAATGTCCTAATCCCGATGTTATATAATAAAAAATTCCTCATGCTTGCTTCATCTGGTCACATTAGTATGTAACCATTATACGAAACATATGTACTGTATTCATCAGTATGATTTTCAGTAGCTGTGGTAGCTCTTTCCGAAAATATGAGCTTTGACAAGATAATGATGAAATTTATTCTGTTTTATTTATATTTATGGGCCTATTTACACATCTGTTACATTAGTCTATTACTAATTTGAATATGTTTGGATTTTCATCATGCTAAGAAGAATCCGAATTTTATTCACTAAATAATAAATTCAAGTCTCATTCTATAATTATTTGACGAGAAATATGATCTAATGAATGATAAGAAATAAGATCATATCAATATATACGTACTAATCAAGCATTAATATTAAGTACTTCGGCATATTCTAGAGGTGTCAATAATCTTTCAATAGTTTAAGAAAAAATTTAGTCTCTCAATATGTACTTTCTCAAGTGATGAAGAAAGAAAATAAAATAATAAATTTTTTATTCCATTTTCTGAAACTGCATGCCCGTTTTTTGTGGTCATGTCTCTTGCTCCGTTATCTCTAAGGCCCTGAATGCTCGAACGGAAGTTAGCGCGATTTTTATGAGTAATTCGTACCATTCATATTGATGTTCTTGATCATTTTCTGCCGGTTATATTGAGCGCTCAGAAAAACTGTTCTAATGCATCTTTATCACTTGTTTTCATTTGTTTCACACGTGTTCTGCCAGGTATAAATACTGCTTTTATGTTAGTCATCCAGTGCGATGCTTATGCTTATGTGTCGTTTCATAGGGAATTAGTGGAATGAAATTTTGTAACATTGAAATTATCGGTTCTTCTTAATCTTAATTCGTACCATTCATATTGATGTTCTTGATCATTTTCTGCCGGTTATATTGAGCGCTCAGAAAAACTGTTCTAATGCTTCTTTATCACTTGTTTTCATTTGTTTCACACGAGTTCTGTCAAGTATTAATAATGCTTTTATGTTAGTCATCCAGTGCGATGTTTATGCTTATGTGTCGTTTCATAGGGAATTAATGGAATGCAATTTTGTAACATTGAAATTCTCGTTTCTTCTTAATCGTCAAGAAATAAGTCGCATATAACTTGTAGGTTCAAGATTTAAAATACGGCAAAAAATTTTACATTGTTTCTTTTTCCAACCTTCTAATATTGTAGTAACCGACTCTTTTGTACTTGCAGCATTAGGTTACAATTGACAAGATGCATATTTACCGCCGAAAGAAAATTCCCCAGTTTGGTCGACATCGTAACCAATGTTTACATGCACTTTCTGATGAACAAGTGTAAGAAAAAATGGATGAAAAGAAAAACTGGATTCAGTTCATGGATGAAAAGAAAAACTGTATTGATTTTTACCGTCGGTTTCTGTTACAAATCCTGATTTGACAGAATCTAGTAAGTCTTCGTATTTTCAGCAAAATTTCGACTTCAGGGAGATGGAACTAACAAAGACGAGCCACTAGGAATGTACGAAGGGTTTTGGACAACCCTGTGGGGTAAATGGGCTGATTATATGCAGCAATTATGAGTCTTTCTTTCAGAAAATAGAAAATGTATACATTTTATCATCAAAAACTTACTTTAACTGCTCATTCACTAATGGAATATAGTACAGAAGGCGGAATTTTACCCAATCAACACTTCTCCGGACCGCCTGCGAACTCAAACGCAAACTTTTCGCTCAACCGAACAACCCATAAGTCTTTCAATACCGAACGGATCTGCTTAAAATTTGGAATATGGGTTTATATTATCGTGGCCCCGCGATAGGAAAAATTAAAGATTTTTTGTTATTTCTTTTTAAATTAAAACTATTAAACGATATATTTATGTAACCGAACAACTCATAAGTCGTTAACGACTGTACGGGTCTCTGCTTTAAATTTGGAATATATGTATATAATATCAATGCCTTGTGATAAAAAATTACAGGTTTTTACACGATTTCGTTTTCAATTCAAACGAACAACGCAACTCGATCGAACGCGTGCTGAACACGTCGCGACGCTGCTGCCAGACGCCGCCATGTCGCTGCCAGACACCTCCAGACACCAGCACACGTGCTTCCAATCCAACACGTAATTCGAATCAATGGTTTATGTAGGGAATTAAGCTACACAAAATAATGAGTCGAACAAACATTTCGCTGTTGCATTGTAATAACAGATACAGCTCGCCTCAAATGAAGTATAAGGTTAGGTGTGACATTGCACCACATGATGTCATCTAGACCATCATAATAAGTTACCATATATAAGAGGCAGTAATCATAAAATAAATCATTATTATTTTTCTAAAGCCTCGTTACATTATTCTCCTATAAAAATCAAATGTACGTAGAATTTAACAAGGTACGTAGAGAGAACGAAGTTGCCATGGGGTGTGTCCGTTGAATGACATCTTGCGTAATGTTAGATCGGTTCTGCAGTCCAAGGAGAGCAGTCAGTCAGCGGCCGTGTAGCGTAAAGAACCTACTTTTTAATGGGAATACAATAAGAAAAGACTAACACACATAGAGGCCTAGTTGCATTCATAGTACTGTTGAATTATCTGAATTTTGCGTTAGAAATGCTTCCGTATAATTCACCGAGCGAAGCAGCAGTTTTCTGGCGCTGTTGAGAGGCTGTTGAATTTATCTCAAAAGTTCTTATTACTCTTATTCCGTCCCACTAGAAAGCTATTCATGCTGTTATTTCAGTTATCTTGCACATTCGCAACCCTGATATATGTACCTACGTGTGTTGTAACGTCAGATATTTCGTGTTTTTTTTGAGAAATTGCATGCTTAATGTCATGAAAGCTGTTATTGCTGTTAAATCTGTGATCTCGTGCTTCTTTAACGCTGTTATTTCAGCTTTATCGACAGTTCTTAATACTCGAGCATCAGTAGCATCCAAGTTATCATTGCTATTATATCAGTTATCAAGTGCATCCGTTATTCTGTTATACCAGTCAACTGAAGCCATCGTAATGTCATTATTTCAGTTAGCTTGTGATCTATTAACGCTGCTATGTAAGTTAGTTGAAGTATTGTTCTCTCCATTATGTCATTTCTTAATTGAGGTATTGTTCTCTCCATTATGCCAGTTCTGTCGAATGATAAAAAGATTGTTCTATTTCGTTATAAAATTTTTGTTTCATTGTTTGATCTGCATTTCTATTTGTATACATCTTTTTGGTATCATACTTCTTCTTCTCCATTATCTATAGCGTTCCTATAGTTTAACGTATGCACATCCAAAGCCTATTTCAAAATTTCTTACCCGTCATCTCGTACGCTACTGAAATTTTAAATCAGTGAGCTCGTAACACTGTTATATTAGTCAGCTTGAATGCTCGTAATGCTGTTATATCAGTCAACTTGGGTGCTCCTAATGCTGTTATATCAGTCAACTTGGGTGCTCCTAATGCTGTTATATCAGTCAACTTGAGTGCTCGTAACACTGTTATATCAGTCAACTTGAGTGCTGTAATGCTGTTATATCAGTCAACTTGAGTGCT
>NW_025943690.1:0-341 GCF_000764305.2 Hyalella azteca | reverse complement strand
AATGAGAGTCGGAATTACTTTCTTTATTATTTACCATAGTTAAATATTTATGCCTTAGAGTTCGGAGTTGGAATAGCAGGAGCATTTTTAAAAACTAACGATCATGAATATCATAAATTGAAATTTTAATTGAAGCCTCAACAAATACAGTAAGCAACGATGAATAAGCTAGCTATTTAGATCTAGAATACCGTATTCAATTAAGATAACGATTTTATAATACAAGGATGTATTCGCAGACAAGGCTAGTGCGCGATTACCCAATATTGCAGGGTGGACATTTACGATCAACATCTCGCTCATTGCGAAGCTAAGATGATTTGAGTTATCAAAATAAAAAA
>NW_025943689.1:0-1327 GCF_000764305.2 Hyalella azteca | reverse complement strand
ACATCCTCCCCATCGCGGGGCTCTACACCTTCCTCCCCAAGTACCTCGAGACGCAGTTCAGGCTCCCTGTCCCCACCGCCGCCATGCTTGCTGGTACTCGCGTACTTTTTTGGCTTTTAAATGAACTTTATTGATGATATTGTAATGAATAATATTGGTTTTTAGCGCATTTTCTCATTTATGGAAAAAAGCCGTTGTTGTGCTCGTCATGTCCGTCCGTCTGTCCGTCCGTCCGTCCGTCCGTGGCCACGTTTTCGTCGACGAGAAAGTGCGCTCACATTCAGTCACTGCAGTTAGTGCTTAGTACTGAGTTATATTTTTTCATGATTTTAGAGCGTTGAATATACTTTATTATGTGATGATGTTCAGTTGTAGTTCACACCGCCGCCATGCATGCTTGCCGGTCCTTACTTGTTTTTTGGCTTTTAAATAAACTTTATTGATGATATTTTCATAAATACTATTTTTTCATGATTTTAGATCGTTGAATATACTTTATTATGTGGTGATGTTCTATTGTAGTGCACACCGCTGCCATGCTGGCCGGTCCTCACATGGTTTTTGCCCTTTAAATGAACTTGATTGATGATATTGTAATGAATAATTTGTTTTTTCATGATTTTATAGCGTTGAATATATTTCATTATGTGGTGATGTTCGATTATAGTTCACACCGCTGCCATGCTGGCCGGTCCTTAGTTGTTTTTTGGCCTTTAAATATACTCCATTCCTGTTATTGTATAGAATATTTGTTATTCAAGTAATAATATCACTCGTTTGCTTGAATCGCAAATTCATTAAAAACTTAAAAGCAAAGAAAACTCCACAAAAATTCATCGTATCTTTAAAGAAAGATACTATGAATTTTTGTGGAGTTTTCTTTGCATTTGCTTTGCACAAAAATTGCATCTTCTTTGCATCTTCTTTACAGAAGAAATCTGCATAGCATCTTTCTTTAATTAAAGATTCGATGAATTTTTAGGAGTTTTCTTTGCTTCTAAGTTTTTATTGAATTTGTTATTTATTATTGATATTTGATCGTGCTCTATCTATTGATGTTTCATTATATTTTATCGAAGAATACATATTAATGTATGATGTTAGTGCATCGTAAAATATCAGGAGTATCAAAGAAACTAAAACGCAAAGCGCTCGTAAATATATTCATCTAAAACTTTTCGGAGAGCAAATTCATCACCAGTTCAATTTGGTGGTGTGATTAATGCAACTGGCATTTTCTTTGCTTTAAAATTCGTGTTAAAGCAATAACCCGTACAAAAAAAACTTTTCTTCAATCTCCGTATAAAAAACCGTTCTTTAATCTCCG
>NW_025943688.1:0-174879 GCF_000764305.2 Hyalella azteca | reverse complement strand
AACTGCTCAGCATGTGCCGTTGAGGGAACAGTCAGCCATTTTATACTACATTGCACACAATTCACCGAACAACGAAGGGATTTCCGCACAAGACTAGAAGGCCTGTCTCTTCCTTGGGATCTTACCACGGCTCTTGGTGGTGGGGACATCCCAGCGAGAAACCGCACTACTGTCATTCGACATCTTGGTCGTTACTTGCTGAATTGCAATATGGTGGCCAGGTTGTGAATGTTCATTTGAAACCAATTTTACTCTTCTTTCAACAATGTACTGCCACATTGCTCTGGTGAAACATGTGGAAGTGATGCATTCAAATGCAAAGAGGCAAGAATAGAAAATAAGTCGGAAGTGAAGTGACTCAAATCAAAATTCAATTGGTGCTCAGGCTGGGAGGTGTGTTTTCTACATACCCGAAGCCTAATAATTCAATTAAAAAAAACACTGCCCTGGATGTAATGGACTATCATGACTCCTGCCCTCCGGAACGTAGCCTTCAACACTTCTGGAAAATCATATAGGCAGCCGAAAGCCACCAGACAGAACGAATCAATTGAATTAGACCAATCAGCCCTCAGGAGGAACAGCCGGCGATCGAATGGCCTAGCATCGTCCGCCGCACCACGAAAAAATTCTACACCACTCGGACGTAGCGCTGTTGCCGGGAGGCTTTTGTGGCTTGTGTAGCACAGCCTATCTGTGCTTATTTATCCTTGTTATTTGCCTCCGGCCTTGCTTTTACCTCACCTCAATGTCTTTGTCCTCTTCTGTTTCAGTCTCTGTTACAGATATTCATTAACTATAAGCTGAGCCCAATGAATGATACTCAGCTGTGTAACAGAGCGGTCTGACAGTCCTGATCACTCGTGCTTAGCCATGCTGGTTAGTGAATGTTCACCCTTGTATATATATATATGTTTTGTCTGCATTTTAATTAACTTGTGTTTCTGTAAATAAGGCATTGGTTCTTGATTTATTATGATTCTTTGATTTATTATATTCAATACTGCATTTCCTCATGATTCCTATTTTAAACAAATAGTCAACTATACTTAATAGTCTGTCATTGCATTCTCAACCGTGTTCACCTTGCAAACCCTTTTGGTTCTTTGGTTTTACTTAACTTGTTTTGATCGCATTTATTTATGACTATATCCCTTGCTTGCTTTGTTGACGTTAACTGATAAGTCCCTTGCCTTCACTTTACCCTGCAGTGCTTGATTACTAATTAATCATTTCAATCACAGCTTCTTAAATTATGCATCCTTTGCTATTTTATTAATTTCATTTATTTTTTACAGCTGGCACGGTAATGTCAAGTCCACATTAACCCGGCCTGTGCTCTTTCCTTTATTAGTGATTTTTGGATTTTATTTTTGCCTACCTCAAATCTTAATTTGTTCATTTGATATTGTTCCTAATAAAATGTAAAACCTTGAAGCTTTCAAACCTTAAATTTAGACAAGAATTAGCGCTTCCACAAATACTTATTCATTCTCGTTGTCGTGGCCCTTTCTGTTCTGAGGGGATAAATTGCAACTCGCGGTGTGCTGAGACTCACACGATAACAGCGCGCAGGAGCCTTGCAGCGAATGTGATATCCGACACCAAGCCGTCCGTATCTAGTCAGTGCGTCGAACCAGCCCTCAGTTGAACGCCCGCGGGTCGAACGCTCCAGCCAAGTGCTAACCCAACCTAACCTAACCTAACCTGACTCAGCCAGTCGCACGGCTCTTTCGACCAACGGCCAGGTGGTGCACGGCAGGTTTTATGCAAGGCCGGAGGTGGGCAAAGCCAAGTGGTCGCAGGCTGTTGCGCGCAAGTTGCAATTCGAGCGGTGGCCAGGGTATGAAGTGATGCTTCGACGCAATGTTCAGTGGTGGACGGCCATTCGACCCTAGGCTATTCGACCTTGTGTCTGGGGGGTGTGGAGCTCAGAATATTCAAAGCAGAATGATGTCAATGATCGGTTACGAGTAGCAGATTCCATTCACGGCTGATTGGTGGATGTCTGGAAAGATCCAAGGCGTTCGATTCAGGGCTTATTGGTGTACAAAATTTGTGGTGCACGGCTGCGTTCCCGATTAGGACTGCGTGTGTGGTAAAACAGGATCATTTAGTGGTCCCGTCTTACCCCATGTCCGGTCCTTTTTTATCCCATTTTAGAATACATGTCAGGCAGTGATGGTAGCAGGTAGGAATGCCTTGTATGTATAAAAAGTTGCCTATTACTTGAGGTTACCTGCCTACATGAGGCTACATCCGCAAACCTGGCCAAAAAATTTTTTGTCATTAGACAGAGCTTATTTCCCAAACAGGGTTAACTATTTTGCAACCCTGCTTTACCGTTAAGTAGGTTTTCTTTAAAAATTAGCCAGAAATTCATAATTTGCAGAAGAGGGTTGCCACAAACACTGAAATGACAGGCAATGATTGTTCTAACATATTCTTTTGTCAAATTGAATTCAGTGCAATTAGAATGCACACAATGGGCTGGTCCTTTCTTACCCCATGAAGGCTGTGAATTGTGATCCTGTCTTACCCCATTTGACTATATATACATTTAATTTTTAGCTTCTTGGTGTTTCAAAATTTAATGTATTTTAACAGCAGCAGCAGCCAGCAGGTCCTCCAAATTTCCGAAAGTGGCGACTGCCGACTTATTTCTTATGTGGCCAGTGGCATTAATGGTAGAATCCCTAATTTCCTTGTGTTAACATTAGTGAACAATGAGATGGTTGAGTTAGCATGAGTCTGAAAAGATGCCTCAACTCTTGAGCACTATGAAAAGGGTTTTATTATAACATAATGCATTATGCAAGAGCAAGATAACATCACATTATAGGGTAAACGCGGTATATTCCGACATCGTGGGTAATTCCGTCACCTCTCTAGTTTTTCCTTTATATTAAGCTTTGTTTATAGTTCCATGCGTTTGTTGATGGTTGAAATGGTGACGTCATACATTCGCACGTCAAACTTCTGCCAAAACACTAGGTCTTGGCCATCTAGCAAGAAAATATTGAGATCTGAAGAGAGACAATGCACGCTACCCAGTGAGATCATCGAAAAATGTGTCAAATTTGACAGTTGACCTTGCTCTACCAAATAGAGAATAACCTTTTGTATAGGAAGAATATTATGGTTTGAGACTTTTAAATACGTCTGTGAATATATTAGGAGTCCTTTAAGTATACTTGTATTCGCTGATTTCAAGTGGTAAATAAATTAATAGATGATTAAGTTGAGAAATGGATTTAGACACATGAAAACTAATTCTGTCACAACTTGAATTGGACAGACACAGATCGTTCTAAGCTGTGTACAAAAATTAAAATTTGCTTAATTAAAAGCTTAATAGTTGTTAATTAAAAGCGTACCATAAAATGGGGTAACTTAGACCAATTTTTTTTTATAAATGATGCCATTTTTTTACTAGCTAAATTAAACTTGAATTGAAACATGCAAAATACAGGTTAACTCTTCTAGTTACATATGCAAATGACAAACTTGAGGAAAGTGTCATAGTTTGCAAATGGGGGGTGCCGCCCCATAATGAGGGAAATGTGACTACCTAATGGCAGCCCTGATGGGGCAATATTGACTGGCTTGGAAATTAAGTTAAAATTACCATATATAAAACTCTGTAGTGTCTGAAACATAAAGAAAAAACATAAATAGGCTGTCAAACATAAAATATGTTATATATGGTAATTTTATATTAACTTCCAAGCCGGTCTATGTTACCCCGTCAGGGCTGACATTAGGTGGTCTAAGTTACCCCATTTGGGGGCGGCGCCCCCCATTTGCAAACTATGACACTTTCCTAAAATTTGTCATTTGCATATGTAAGTAGAAGAGTTCTACTACAATGCATCAAAACCTGGAGTTATTTAACCAAAAAATAAAAGAATTGGAGGGGGTACTCTGACAGGCTTTAAATAATAGCTTTTTTCGTGGGTCACGTTTTCAATTTTTAAACCTATTAGATATGCAAACTTTTCAAATCTTTCTATTGTGTTATGTAGCCTCAGTATTAGGCCTTTAATGCCCATTGACAAAATTTTTCTATGTCAAATAGTTTTTGAGTTGTGGGGGTTTTTGTTAAAAAAATGAAAAGTGGTCTAAGTTACCCCATTTTACGGTAATTAAGTAGTGTTCAATATTCATTAGTGTTCTAATTCAAAGCCATGTTGTATTCCAATACAGCTCACACAGCAAACGGAATTCGAACACGTGGATGACAGCATTACGTATTAGTAGAATTTGAAGCGCGGACAGAATACGCCTCACCACGTGCCGAATATAGCCACACACAGTGACGGAATATAGGGATTTGGTAGGTTTGCATTCTAAAGGCTTTTAAATTTTTCATTTCTCGATGCGTCCTTAATGTGACGGAATATACAGCGTTTACCCTAACAGACTAACATAATGCAAAACTTTATACAGAATAATTTGACAAAACATTTAAGAAAACCCATTATACCTAAAGCTAATACATTATGATTATACCTAATATAATGCAAAACATTGGAATATAATATAACAGAACACAACACATTACACATCACATTATTATACATCATAATGTAACACAACAAATTACAAAACCTAACATTACATAATGCTTTGTAAAATAATATAATGCAGCACAATGAGCACATTATAATGCAACCAACACAATACATTTTAAAAGAACATAACAGATAACACAACAGTATGGGTAGGGTAAACGCGGTATATTCCGACACTTTGAGGACGTAGCAAAACATGAATGGCTATAAAAAAATCACCGTACACACAACTTGAGTTCACTACGCGCCAGCAACAAGTAACAATGAAACATCACAAAATGTTGCCATATTTATTTAAAAGCCTTTAGAAATCAAACCTACCAAATCCATATACCGTATTCCGACACAGTGCGACACTGTGTGTAACTAAATTTGGCATTTTGAGACTAATTCTGGCCGCGCTTCAAACTCTACTAATCATAATTCCGACACTCTTGTGTTCAAATTCCAATCGCTGTGTGAGCTGTATTGGAATACGACACAGCCTGGAATTAGAGCAGTAAGAACACTATTGAATATTGAACACCACTTATTTAGGGTTTTAATTAAGAGCTATTAAGCTATTAATTTAGAAAATTTTAATTTTTGCACACAGCTTGGAACGAGCTGTGTGTCTAATTCCAAGCTGTCTTGGTATTAGTTTTTATGTGTCTATAACCGTCTCTTAACTTAATCATCTTTTAATTTATTTATGACTTGAAATCAGCAAATACAAGTATGCTTAAAGGATTCATAATATATTCACAGACTTATTTAAAAGTCTCAAACCATAATATTCTTTCTACACAAACAGTTTATCACTATTTGGTAGAGCAAGGTCAACTATCAACTTTGACACATTTTTCAATGTCCTCGCTGGGTGACGCACACTGTCTTGTCTCTCTTTGGATCTCAATATTTTCCTGCCAGCGCCAGACGGCCCAGACCTAGTGTTTTGGCAATAGTATGGTGCGCAAGAGTATGACGTCACTATTTCAACCAACAACGAATGCGTGGAAGTGTGGAACTAAGAAAAAGCTTGATATAAAGGAAAAAAGTTGAGAAGTGTCGAAATTACCCACAATGTCGGAATATGCCGCATTTACCCTACAATGTACATTATAACACAACACATTATGTTGTGTTATAATGTGTTGTGTTATGTAATGTTGGTTGTGGTAATAAAATGTGTTATGTTGGTTGTGGCAGGTCTGTCTGGTAAGGTGGAAGTTCCTTAAAAAATTGAACTTTTATAGTATCAATAATTTAGAAGTCTAAAAGTTAACTACAAATTTCAATGTGCTACAGGCTACAGCCATTACTTCAAAGTTATGAGAAAAAAAAACTGGAAATGGTTTTTTTAGAGGCTTGCACTATAGATCAACCCCTGAATTAAATCCTTTTTTGTTGATGGTAGAGACTTAAGAGTTAATATTCTACTAATGTAAGTGATCATGAAATATCTTCTAATCTAATCTTTGATATTTCAGATTCACTCAAGGTTTCTTAAATTTGCACTAGGCACTTGTGTTGTTATTCATATTAGACTTCACAACAAATGTATTTATACTCTAACATTTTATATAGATTTATTTTAATTATTTGAATTATAAGAGCAAAGTGTTATTATAAAATTATTATTGACTTCAAAAATTGAAGTTCCAAATTTTCAAGAGCCATCAGCCTCCAACAGCTGATCAGTTCACTCATCATGAAGTGGATGAACAGTTGCTTCAAGCTTGTATTTTTGTTGTGTTTTTGTGGTGAGTGTTGCTTGTAAATTTTATTCAATCTTTTAGAATGTATTTATAATAATTTGTGAAACTATTTGGAAAAAGCTCCTGTTATGATTTCTGATGAATAATATTTTGCAGAAATGTTTTGAAATCATGTAATTCTCAGGAAACTACCCAATCTCCAGCAATTAAGTGCACTCTGGTTAGAGCCCTGGCCCCTAAGCAAGTGTATTGCAATCATTTTTTTGGGACTGAACAATATGATGAGAATTCTTTTAAATATTATTCTTAGATATGGTAGATTTATCTTAATGAATTTAGTTTATTAAATTGAGATATTTCCCTACATACATACTTCTAAAAAATTCATGGCCTTAGATATAAATTTGAATGTATGTGCAACAAAAACTAATTATATAGCTTTCATGAAATTGTGTTTTTAACTATATTCTTAAATTCCATAATGTCACTAGGTCCTTAGGGGCATCTGCCAAGTATTATGGTAAACACATTTTCCCAATTTTAATCATGATGCTCCTTCATGAGTTATGGAATATAAAGTTAATGCTCTCTGTTCCTGCTATTGTGAGGAGCATTTCTGAGACAGCTTTATCACAGGTGTGTGCCATGTGCTGTGTGCTGGCACGAGGGTTGTAGAGCTCAGCGATAGGTTCCTTGAGCTCAGAGGTGACTCCACATGGCTCATAATGGTGAGTTTATTTATGAAAATTTAAACTTTGATTTTCTGTAAATTGAGGTTGAATAAAGGATTTATGGGAGTGATACTTTTTAGAAGACATATTTTCTGCAATATTTTTCCTTCCATAGTCATTCTGGACTATATCTCATTGAAGTTTGTGAAGTTATTAATCAAGGATTGTTATGGAAAAATAATTTTTGAATTTTTATCTATCACAGCAATACATGTAGCTTAAATTGATATTACTTTGAGTTAAAATGAAATTTAGTGCAAGTGTCAATGATTTTTTTATGCATTACAGTTCTATGCTCCCTGGTGTGGACACTGCCGCAAGCTGGAGCCTACATGGGGACACATTGCCCAGGCACTCTATGGCACTCAGATCCGTGTTGGGCGTGTTGACGCCACACGCTTTACAGCCTTTGCTGCCGAGTTTGAAGTGCGTGGCTTCCCCACTATCATCTTGTGAGTTATTTATTCCTTGCATGTATATAAGTAACTACTGCAATTACTGGAATATTTACCTTTTTATGGCGACAAATTTTGATTTCTAATCTCTCTAAAACATAGCATACATTTTGTGACGTGTATATTTATATTTAATATGGTTTTCAAAGAAAATATCAGCATTGAGATTGTGAGCATTTGCTCCACAAGTTGAAAATTTTTGTGTAATTATGCTCTTTATGTAATACCGGTACTTGAAATTTTTCCCATAACATTCATAGAAGGTTATTCATAGCATGAATTACTATTGTTATGCTTATGATTTGCAATGCAGTTTGCGGGGCAGCGAGCGTGCAGTGTACCAGGGTGACCGCACCACAGCTGACATCGTGGGGTTTGCACGCCGAATGTTGGGTCCACCGCTACCACACGTCACTGAGCTGCCTAACCTGCCCTTCATGCCCACCGCCACCACGGGCCGGGAGAAGGAGGAGGGAGGCATATTTGTTTATGCTGGCCCCAAGGATGGCGAGCTTTGGGTCTGTTCTTACTTAATGTTTTTCTCTTCACATTCTAATCTTTCTTGATGTTTTTCTCTTCACATTCTAATCGTATTTGATAATTTTCTGTTCACATTCTTCAGTGCCGGTCTTTTTGCATGGTCCTATGTTGCATTTATTTGTGCCTGACATTTTGCATCTTCTCTACTTTGGTCTCAACAAAAGCCATCTTTATATCAAATATCAGGTCATGTTGGGTGATATCTAATTTCAAATCGTCTGCATTTATGAGAGATTTTTTAAATAGCCTGAGTATATAATTATTTTTGTATGTGTTAAACAAGATAACATCTGAGTGATTTTTTTTTCTGTTGGTTCATAAACAAAAATCATGCGTGTTGAGCAAATGATGAATTTGCAAAGTATTTACTGGTTGTCTAGAGAAGAAACACTAAAATTCCAATGATTCTGTGCAGTCAGTGTATTCTTGGCTAGCAGACGAACACCGCTACTACCACTACTTCTACACCATGGACGAGGAGCATCTTGATAAGGTCAGACTCTCATCAACAGCTTTGTGAAATATGCATCCTTATCTTTCTATCCTCTTCAATTTTATTGGTCAGTCATGCATTGGCTATTCAATGGCTTGTACACACATCGATGCATTTGATCATTCAATCAATGTATTTGCCCTTACTGTGTTATCTAGAAAATTGAAACAATGTGAAGTATATTTTATACCTATAATTTTAATCTGGTAGGAGTTCTGAATCTACTAACTACACGATTTATTTCCATTACTTCAAAACTGAATTCTCAACTATATACATCATATTTGAAGGGTATTAGAATCATACTCGATAAAAATTGGTCATAATCCTATTCATGGAAGATTACAAGTTATTTTTATTATCTTGTTGTTGTTTTAATATTTCTGACTTGTGGGACAATGTTGCTCTTGCTGTCTTGAAAATGCAAACAAGTGAGGGTGCAAGGGAACACACGGCTCAGAAATTCAAGTATTATTAAATGAAAGATTCGAGCTTGAGGCCGGGTAGCCTCGTGTGCAACGTCCCGAGAGCGTCGGGATAGCTGGAGTTCTGCTGCTGCACCTCACGCGGTTAACGAGAAATGAACGTCTGCAACGTACGTTTCACGAGTGGCAGAAACGTATGTTAAGTGATCACAATGTTTAGGTGTCTACGTATTAAACTGGAAGTAAACGGCCGACCGTCATGACACTCATCTCAGTGCACTGCTAGCCACCTCTACTTCAGAGGCTTCTATAAAGCTCCGACGACGATGTCGCACCAGGCGACATATCCGACGGGCTGCATGTCGCCCGGTGCCTACTACTCCACTGAGTGCATCATGTTGACGTGGCCGGCCGAAGAAAAGCTAGCTGCTCTCGGTCATCTTGCGGTCCAAAATTGGCAATACGGAAGCATCCATACACGAAGAGATGGAAGGCAGAGAGATGGTTTTCATCCGGTGGTGGCCATTGCTGAAATGGCGTTTGAATGGCTGCCAGCGCTGAAAATCTTGAGGCGCGGGTTAATATCTATATGGTGAAATTTGGCGGGTGCAGTTAAACACGTCAAAAGAGATCATGCCATCGGAAAGGAATTTTTTATTAAGAGATAGGAAAGCATTGTGATCACTTAAGGCTCAGCTCTAAAATGAATTAACGACTTAGGTTTTCAACATTCTGTGTGCAGCTAGTTGGGCGCCCACTGACCTACCCTGCAGTCGTGGTGCACAAGGACGGCTCGAACAGCCTCTACCCAGGTGCCCTGCAAGATAATATTGAACTGACCTAGTTATAAGGCAAAAAAAGCTTGCATAGTTATTTTAAGAAATTTTCCATCATAGTGCAAAGGAAAAAACTGCTAAATTATATTCCAGAACTATTTTTTACTTTTCCAGATGCATAGTTATTGATTGTAATGTAATTTTAGTTGATTCATTGAAGTCTAGATTTCTTGACTTAGCTCCATTACTGAACTTAACGAAAGAAGAATTGGGATGATGAACAGATTGCCTACAGATGAGATGAACTACATTGCCTGATTGTGTTGTTGGGTGCCAGGTCCTGAAGGCGAGGGCGTGAACGCGTCGCTGAGTCGCTGGGTGCTCCACGAACGCTTCCCTCACTTCATGAGGTTCACAGGCTCCAGCCTCGCGCAGGTCTTCAAGGTGCGGCCATGGACAATGTCTTGTCTTGTAAAGTTCCGTAATCTTTAGCCCAGTCCAGGCATTTGACCAGGAATAGTTTTTGATCGTTTGATCATTGTGACGAACTAATCTTGAATGATAGCTAATTAATCGCGCCACTCAAATTCCGGATGGTCTAATTGTCACGTCCACCAATGACCGGAAATTGAATGCAACTTCCCTATTGGCCTAATCAGCAAAAAGCTTGGACCGAGCGGATATTTANGCTCACCAACAACTTCCTCGGTTGTAGCCCTCAACGTCGTCTTAGCTCCACAAGCACAGGTGGCACCTGGTATGTTGCCCAGCAATACGTCAAACGGTAGATCAGGTAGACGAAGAGCCTCCACTCTACCGGTGAAATGTGGACAACGAAGATCCACCATCGTCTTTGGTGCATTGACTGAATGATCATCAGCAAAGGTAAGCTTCACAGTCTTGCTTGAAATGCTGCCTTCGGGAACAAGAGAACGCTTGACGGCAACAGCAGTAGCTCCTGTGTCGCGCAGAACCTTGACGCTCTTGCCATTACAAGTTCCATTAGAAGTAGGGAGGTAACTATTATAGTCAGGATTGGACAAAGATGCATTCACATTAAAAGTATCATCCTTCCTGCTTAGTTTCACGTCTCCGGATTTCTCATCAGGTTTAGACTTGCGTTTCTCTGGGCAAAATCTAGAAAAATGACCGATTGACCCACAATTAAAGCACTTCTTTTCATTAGTGTCATTTGACGGCGCACCATGCGTCGCACTCTGAATCGAAGGCACGTCATCCGGCGATCCACCTGATTTAGATCTACAAAATTTAGCGATATGTCCTGGCTTATTGCATCGCAAACACACAGATGACATTCTCGCATTAACATCAGAACTGGCAGGTTTAGGTGGACGATGAATAGCTTGGAAGTTGTCTGCCATCTCTATAACTGAATCCAAATCACGTCTGAAGATATCAGATATCAATTGAGACATCTTCTCCATCCTTGTAGCCGGCCAACTTTATAACAGATCGGCTTCCAGAAGAATTAGTTGGATTGGAGTTAGCTTGTAATCGCGCAAGTTCAAGCTGAGCTTCACGTGCCTGCCGCTCGTCCTGCAGTTTGAGCTTCTCCAGCTCGAGCGCTCGTAGTTCACGTTCGTGAGCTCGCTTCTCTCTCTCAATCTCCTGCTCAGCTCTCTCTCTCGCTCCTTCCCGCGTTAGTTCTAATTTACGCAACTCTCGCTCTTCCTCTTCGGATCCACGATATTCTACTTTACGTTCTTTAACATAATCGCGCAATTCTTGCCCCTCAAATCCTAAGTTTTTCCCGTCCGTGATGAAAGTTGAGTCTAGTGACATCTTCAAATTTACCGAAATAGATAGCAATCAAAATTGAATAATAAATTGAGAAAATTAACAATTCCGCCCGTGGCAAATTAATTTACAACTGACCATCCCCATACTGGCCACCAAATGTGACGAACTAATCTTGAATGATAGCTAATTAATCGCGCCACTCAAAGTTCGGATGGTCTAATTGTCACGTCCACCAATGACCGGAAATTGAATGCAACTTCCCTATTGGCCTAATCAGCAAAAAGCTTGGACCGAGCGGATATTTACTCAAACAAACTTTCTTAAATTTATTTATTAAAGATTAACGGCAAATCGAAACTAAACAAATCAAACAGGTGCGGCATATGAGTTAAACATTGAGATCTGAGAGCATTGAGATCTGAGAAAACGCACGATCCTACAACAGAAAACAAAAAGTAAATATCTACGCAAGACAAGTCGTATATACACAAAAATCACGATATTCCATCAAGTATTCCAAGCTAGATTTTACCACCATAGCACGCAACTCACCCTGGCGTCTGAGTCAAGATCCTATAAGAGAGGAGGAACCAGGACGCAAGTCGGGATCGGCATAGTATCTGACGGCTATACTGAACCTAACACCGACGTCAGAGTCGGTCCTACTTAATTAAACTTCGTAGTCTGACATAAAGTAGTGGGAAATTTGCAGCAACACTTCATGCATAGCTTTCTGTTTACAGATGACATTCCAAATCATTGATCCATTATTCCATCATTTCAGACGGTAAGATATTAAGCCATTATGTTGGATTATTTCTTATATATCTTTGTCTTAATTTTTAACTTCAAGTGATAAACCTAGATCATTAAATTCTCAAACAAGATTTTAGATAAGTTAATCCTAAACCATATTTTCCATTCTTGTATTTTTAGTCACGAGTTCAATTCATTGAATTTTCTAATTTAATTTCAAATAGTTAAATTAAAGATTCTAATTTGTTTTACTCATAATTTGGCCTATTTCATTAAACGGAAGGTATTACTATAAATCATTCAAATTTTGAGTCTGAATTTCATGCCGTGAGTTTGCATAAAATATTCATAATATTTTTTTCCCTTATTTTGGGATTCATTTGTTGTAATTTTTTCTGTTGACTAGTATTTTTTACTAATAAGTATTCTTTTGCATCTGTGAAATTCGTAACTTTCTGTAACCTGTATCGAATAGATCTGAAACTGATATCAAAACTGACTTACAGACTCTTTCTGGAGTGCATTCCTACATTTACAACCTTTTATAATTCACTCAATCGAATGCATAGTTTTCAAGGGTTTTAAACTCGTATATGTTTCATGGCTGCAAAGTTGTATATGTTGCTATTATCACTATAATGTGTTGCTATTATCACTATAATGTGTTGCTATTATCACTATAATGTGTTGCTATTATCACTATAATGTGTTGCTATTATCACTAAGATCAACTGATGATAATGTACCTGTTGAGTCTATTAAACTGATGCTTCGTTCAGGGCAGCAAGAACATCGCTATGGTGGTGGTGGGGGAGAGCAAGACTGGACTTCTCACCACGGATGAGACAGCGTGAGACATTAAATAATCTGATAAAATTACTGTATACATTTAATATCGCATAATTACTGAGTATAATGTAATTTTAGTTGATTAAAAGAAGTCTAGAATTAGTCATTTATATTCTGTAGAAGAATATTTTAAGAAATATTTTGCGGAATCCAGACTTTCATGGGCTACATTCCAGTTTCTATTTTGAACAAGTGAAAGATAATATTAAATGTATTGACGAGAAAATATAAGTGTATTGATTATCGGAAGATACAAATAAATTTTGACGGTCAGGCTCAGTAAATCTAAGTCCAGGTCACAACAAAATTTGAATTTTATCAAAATCTGATTTGAACAGCAATGGGAATAAAATTCTGCTTTAAAGTTCCTAAATAATGCAACAAATCGCGACAAACGTTTCAAATTTAGTTATAAAACCTCTTGTAGGATCGTTGTTTTTTTCCTTATATAAAAAATAGCAGAGGAGTACGATGCTTTTAAAACTATATAGCGTAAATTTAAAATATATTCTTGTTGGAATGAATGGCAGCTTGCCAGCTTTGAGTGAGTGGCTCTAATAATGGACGATTCTTCCTCCCAATGCAGCGAACATTATGTTGATGGCTACAAGTGAGTAGACTTTTGCGCCTGATGATTTCTTTCATTTTTTAATAATCAGGTAATATAGCTTATAGTGAAGTAATTTCAGTAAGATGTTTTCACTAACAGGCAATTCAAATGAACATAGTATATAACCGTTACAGTTTATGTCGAATTGACCGATAATTCAGTCTATAACGTCTAACTCATTGATTGATTGTTTGTTTTTCTTAAATTGTTTCTGTTTCGAGTATCTAAAGTACTATCATGGATGAAGCGTATTCGCAGGAATATTACGACATCTTGTGTCGTACAAAATTATTGAAATGGTACATTTTCAAAATAACAGTAAGAACACATTCTGTCAGTTAGTGGAGTTCTTAAATATTTCAATATTATTTGAAAAATGAAATATAATGGCTGAATTTACGAATTATACCTGCAGCACTCAGGGCTATATGTTCTTCCAGATTAGCCAAAATGATTAACTATTTCTATGATGATAAATTTGTAATCTCTCAATCCAAGTTTCATGAACCACTTCCCCCTCGGCAGGTTTCGTGACATGCTCCAGACAATCGCACGAGAAGACAGGAATAAATACCATCAGTGAGTTCACCTCATAATAACAAGGCCAATTTATGGCATGAATATTTAGGAACGGAGACCAGTAATATTACTAAGGAATTTGAGAGATTGTGATGCTATTTCGCTCTAAATATTAAAAAGTTTCCTAGCAAATTCTCAAAGGATAATTCGATAATTTGAACGATGGCGCACTGAATAAAAATACACGCGTTGATTCCTTATTAATTCTAGAGTTTTTCGTTCACAGACACTTCCAGTTCGGGTGGACGGGCACACCTCACCTCGCCAATAATTTGGTCATGACGCGCCTGCCGCTGCCGTCCCTAGTCGTGATCAACACAACGACGCTCGTGTGCTACGTGCCTCCTGAGCCCTCGCACGACCTCAACCACGACCTCACACGGCTGTTCCTCGACGCCGTTCTTGAGGGCACAGCTGAGGTTTAGCACCTAAAACTTATATCGTTTTCCTCTAATACTGGGAATGTCATATATTGTAGTAATGTTACATATTGAATGTTAAATTGATTGTGTGGTAGGTTCTGTCGTCACACGACTAGTCACGTTGCTTCACCAATACTTTCTTCAGCAGCACTGTCGAGGATTGGCAGATGCTACTAATTTATTCATGTGACTACTTCAACTTCTAGCATTTATCAGTGATGAAATTTTCTGTGTTGACAATTTCTAATTTAATGTTATTGTTGGTTAATTCTGCTATACATTCTTGTTGACTTTGCGTAGGTTTACTTTTTGTAAGTTTTCGCCTCCATAAACTGCCTTGCGTAACCTTCGGCTCATAAGCCATTCCCTGCCCTCTCATTGAGCATTGCCAGTCATGTGATATTGTCTATGGCGCTTTTTTGATCCGTTATGTCTGGCATGACCAATCTTCAGTCATAGGTTCTCAGTATTGTTCGGCCGAGACCGCCATGTTAACGCAGGTCTTTATACCACCTACAGAAGTGCAGCCCTTGGGTGCATTTGAGACGGGAACAAACTCCTTAATATATATAAGTAGATGTTTTTGTCTACTTGCAGCGAGGTTGGTGAAAGCAAGTTTGTAAATTAGGTTGCGTTTACTTCAATGAAGCTGAAGCTAAGTACTGAATGGTGTATTTTTGTCCGTGATTTCTGTAGACCTGCACTATTTTTTCTATGCATTTTCTCTTATCTGCGCCTTCAGAATTTAATCAATTTATATAGCGATATTCAGATGGCACGATTGTGGGTGCGAAGATCACCGCAGATTTAGACAAATTTTATTAATCTGAAAGGAAAATGTCCAATCCTCAATTCCGAGACAAAAATAAGTAAAAAAAAGAAATTTTATAAGCAATGTAGAAATGTTATTGGAAAAAATGTTTTTGCACCACGTTGATGAATTGAAGTTGGACTGAAAATTATCATAATTAATCATTTATCTCTATGTTATTCTCTCTGCTCTCATTAACTTGAAAGTAGCCTATCCGTGAACTGGACACGATGTTTGATGTAATGAGTTACATAAAAAAGTCTGTTTTGGTGCTAAACTGGTTATTCAAAAATATTAGCGCTCAACCGAGTTAATGTCTTATGAACGAGGCTCGTCTCATGATCGGTGTACTTGTGATAATTGGACGCTTCCAAGAGCTCCGGAGCACGATTCTAAAACTGGACTCTGTTGTATGGCAGGGCCGAGGTGGCGACTCGTATGCTCATCGAGTGCAGCGAGCAGTGCTGGGGGCTGCATGGAGCCTGCAGGAGATGTGGCAAGGTAACCCGGTGCTGACGACACTTCTCTTCGGCCTCCCTATGGGCTTCCTGTCCCTCATCCTGTACTCGGTGTGCTGTGGAGACATCATGGACGCTCCCATGGATGAGGACGATGAAGGCGAGGGCGTCGAGGAGTACGAGAGAAGGCTTGCTAGAGGTCAGTAAGGATCGGGTATTTATTTCTGATGCAACTTGTTAGTTATGAGATGAATTCAACAGATGAAATTTAATACCTACTTTGGATAGCCTTGACTCTACTTGTCTAATTTAAGGGTGTTTAATTTTAATTTAATTCATGCGTTGTAAATTATATTTACTTCTCAGTTTTCACTACTACTTTTTTCACTACATGCTACTTAGACACAGATGAAACTGTTGAAGATGGAATTTGATTACGATGCCCGTTCGATATTTATTCATCCAGATCTTTAACTTCGAATTTTATCATCCAGATTTTTACTAATTTTTTGACACAACATTTTTTAAGGCTCATGCGCTATCGAGCCTCACCAAATAGGTCCAGGATGTACAGTTTCGTTGACAAAAACTTTTCATTGAACCCCGGCTTCCTTGCTTCTACAATTGCGTTCCGGAAAGCATTTTTTTATTGGAATTATTTGTGCAAATGTTGTCCACTACATTTATTCTTGTCTATGGAATTTAACCTAATTCATTCCTCATTACTTAAAATTTTCTTAGCATTCATTTCCCTAAGTATTTAATACCTGTAACTGCTTGTTTTCAGACATGGATCATGAGAAGAAGGACTGAAGAGAGTGAGTGCTTGGATGACATTGTCAGTTCCCTCCGGCCATCACTTCCTGTGTTACGCTTCTTTCTATTGGCCAATTTCTCGGAACCAAAAGAGGTTGTTGATAAATTTCAATCTGCTACGGGCTGAACTGAAATTTGATCTTCTTGAAATCGTACAGCTGCGTAGATATATTTACTGATCTCTCCTGGTCTCGATGGTTATTAGCGTTTAGCAAGAATTAGTTCATCAATGGAAATATATTCTGGATAATATGATATGTCAAGCTTTGTGCAGTGAAGGCTGAGTATTTTCAGACATGACGGTCATGCGCATGTTGGAAGCATTATTATTATTTTACGACGTAATTCCTTTGGGCTTGGTGGAAAAGCGTTCCGGCTTATAGACTGTAATTTATGCTTAGCTTCATTACATATGCTAGTCAGATTTGAAAGTGTTACTTTTACTACACTGCTGTTAAGATTAGGAGATATAATTTTATATTAGTTAATTTAGGCCTAAACTTCTTATTTTACTTAACAAAAGAGTTCATTTGTATGTCCATCAATGCTATGTTTGCAATTTTTTTCTTGATTCACTTTGCGGCTACAGGCTTTTACTGTTAAATGTGGACAGAATCAAATAGAAAGTTTATACTTTCTGCTAGAGTTCGTACATTTGCATAAATTAACTGATAGCACGACACAAAAAAATTCTTCTTTACATTTGAATGTTGAGGAAATGAGCTTATTTGTATAATAGGTAGTTTTTTTTGCATTCCGTGGCGCGATGCGGCCTGTTAATTATTCATAGAATTTGTCATTTAGTCTGCGTAGCTGAGGCTATACCACGTAGATTTGCTACAACATTGAATACAAGATTAATTTATATTTTCTTACTTTATTTTATTTATAGTTGATGTAGTTTGTATATCAAGGTACTGCTGTCTAAAGAGCGAAACTCTTCACGCGTTTTTAAATAGTGTAAAAATTTTCGGTAGTACAGAAATGTAATATCCTAGGAAATTTAGTATTAACGCCTGTGAGTGTTTGTGTTACCTGTAATAATTTTTTGACATAATTTTTTGCAGCTGCAAGCGATGTAGTGGGGGTTGCATAGTATTGGTATTCACATGACCGCAGACATTATTTAACGGTCGTCTTGGAATGGCTAAGAATTTTCTAGGCCTATTGAGGCTTTTCTGTAGCAATTGTGTAACATCGTCCCGAGGAGCGTGGTGGATTGAAGCTGCAAAAAATTATTTATGGCTTTGACGCAACTTAAGAAGTAGCTACCGGGTTTTCCGTTATTGTTTTGCGTCAGTTATACTCTGATTGTTTCCAAGTATAATGCATTGCCAGAACTCATGATCTCAATAAAGTTGTGAACATTTGTTTGACGCTTATTTCATTACGTCATTTCACCTCGCCGAAGTGTATGAAATAAAACAACATGTGTACGACAGATATTTACCATCGACACGAAATAACAGATGAAAAATATCAACAACTTTCTTTGCTGTCACGAGTGAAGAATGTACCTTAGTACAATGACGTCACACTTACAACCTATATTAAAGACAAATTATTCATTCACTACACTGTGAAATTATGACGAGGATCCACATAATATTTGTCTTAATTTTCACTAGGTCAAAATCCAAAGTAAACTATCAAGAGTTTTCTACTACGCCAAATAGATTTTCGAAAATTTCAATAATGAGCAGCGCGACCGCGTAGATGAAATGCCGGATTCTCATGTTCATCAATAAGGATTGCGATAGACGTCAACTCCTATGGAAAATTGAACGTTGCACGTACGAGTTGGACTGTACAATGAAAAATAAACTTCACATTATTTACACCAATCAAATCCTAATTAACTCTTACTTGCTTGACTGGAGCTACTTTGACTAGTATTGTTGCTTTCCTGTTCACTGGGTTTATCTTCTACTTTACTGACGGTACGATCCGAGGATAAAGAGGACCTCCCTTCACTTTCTTCTTCTTCGTCTTCTGTGACGTTCATGACATTATCTTCTCCGCTACCGTACACACCTGGAAATTCTGCCATGCATTGGGACATTGTTCTGAAGGTCTCAACACAATCACTGCCCTTAGGGTCAGCTTCTGAGTAGTGAAAGCAGGTGAAAGCATCTCGGAATTCAACCCCACACGGACCTGTGGCCATGCCTCCGAGACAAGGACAGCTCCAGTTCAGACTTCCATCTTCTTTAATCAGGCCAGCTGCAAAGTGAATTTATAGTTGAATTCTATATCCTTACAGTAACAGAACCTCAAATTTGAAATTTTATTAACTTCCCATAATTTTATATTCTTATATCATTGTTCAATAAATGTCTGCAAATATTATGCGAGCTATTTATACTCTAGTAGGATTAGAATCCTACTGGAAAATAAATTATGGTTCGCCCCAAAAAAAGCGTGTGTCGGGCAGATTTATGATTAAAGCGAAAAGCACACAACACTTAAATTTTGGAAATTTGATGGTGAACGTACAGCCCGACCCACGTTTTTTTTAGGGCGAACCATAATTTATTTTCTACTTTTTAGTCCACAAGAAAAACGTGGTTTTTTAAAAAGTTTTTTTTAAGTATTTTATTTTCTACTTTTTAGTCCACAAGAAAAACAATTAAGACTTGATTAAGTATGACTTGACGTACGTATCGATGATACGCAGCGTTAGCGCCTGCTCGTCTATAACGTGAGCGCCCGCACGTCATACTATATATATATACTTTACTCAATTAAATTAATTTAGGTCTCTAATTACTAATTAACAAACAAACAAACAAACAAACAAACAAACAAACAAACAAACGCGAAGCTAAGCTAAGAAAAACGTGTTAATGAATTGAATTTCTACACGTTACATTCAAGTTTATATGAATGATTTTTTTCCATAATAAAATTGAAATCTACATTATGGAATGAGTCCCAAAGCATGTGGACCTCCTCAGAAAATTTCAGAATACAGGTTTCAATTTTTAACTAATGACAGCAATTTCACTAACCAGGTTCTTCATCATCTGGTAATTTGATTGTAGGTTTGGTGTCATCTTCCTCTGCCAGAAAAATGATCTTGTCCTTTCCTGAAAGATGGAAGGTGTCCATCATTAGCATAAAATTTAGGCATCCGGTAAATAAATCTGAAATTTATGATTAAATAATAAGCTGAATAATTATAGAAAATGATATTTCATGGTGTTGCTTATGAGTTGAGACATCCAAACCTTCTTGCTTGCAGAAAGACATGTTGTTGCAGGGTTCAGGTGGAAAGGGTGTCAATAAACAATGCTTTGCAGTTCCCCTGTCTCCCGAGGTCTGCAACAAATGAATGGGGTAAAAACATAAATATTTCAATTAAAAAAATTACAAGGAATATATATGAGATTCTTCCACAAAAAAAAAAATTATCCATACATTGACATTGATGAAGAAATAAATATAAATACCAGTTCACATGCCTTCAAACACTCAGTCATATATATGTACATTTCTTAGTATTAGAGGGCAGAATTTGCTTGTTTATACAAGTGAGATCGATGACCAGATTCTCAATTTGTTGATTCTCAGTGGTCCTCAAATCAAAATCAACAAATTCTCTGGTCATCTTTGCATGTGTATAGACATTTCTATATATATCTACATTTTTAAACTAATTCACAATACTGTCTATTAGAATAAATTCTAAGATTATGATGGAAACTGAACATGTATTGCAACCTTCTTAGCTTCCAGAATATATTTCCATTAAATATAGGTGACTAAAGGAATGAAAAATTCATCAAGATCAACTAGAAAATCAATCACTCCCAGTGCAGTGTCTTATCTGAATACATTCAATTTCAAGATATCATGCCCCAATACACAATACATTGATTATTGATTAATTTAATTAATTTTAGATTGTTTTTCACTGCTCAGATTGCTTAAAAAGGTATATTTCTAGATTTTTTTATTTTACAATTATTTATGTCATCAGAGTTTAGGGCTACTTATTACATTATTAGCAAAGTCATTGACCTCTGCCACAGTGAATCCAATTTTTTAATTAATATTGGAAATGCATTCCTTAGTATGGGATAAAAATAAAAATGCATTATTTCAATATTCAATTATAACACCATTTGTGAGTGATAGGAAAGATTTTTACAAATGGAAATTGTTCAATTTGGAGTATAAAGTTTCAAATTGCAAAGTAACAAATATATTCAGATAAAATTTTCAAATTGATAACTAAATTTGAAAAAAATCTTGGTTTCTGGGATATCAGGCAAATTTTATACAAATCATGTGTAAATAGCAATTTCCTGCATAACTTTGAAAAATATATCTCTTTATTTTTACAAAAGATATTAAGCAAGGCCTGCAAGGGCTAAAGAAATGTATGGACAAGTGGAATTATCCTAGCCCCATGTATGCATGGGCATTTTTATACAATTCATGGGTGATTTCTGCCGCATTTGCAGAATGGGTCAGGTGATATCACTGAAATGACATATTGATATTTGCAGTTTCTCCAGCAGATTGCAGTCATTGCACTGAATTAGGAAAGTTTAAAATCATCCATTATGGAAAATTTGGCATAAGCCACCCATAAAATAAATCAGGATTGGAATTTTCCTACTTCTTACTAAATCTTACAGTTTTCTCCAAGTGGCTAATTTAATTATCTATGTATTTTGCCTTTTGTTTGGAATTTTATAGCCCAATTATTTAATTTTCCTTTAATATTATCCTAGATGGGCAATTAGTGTAGGGTAAACGCGGTATATTCTGACATCGTGGGTAATTCCGACACTTCTCTAGTTTTTTTCCTCTATATTAAGCTTTGTCTTCGTTCCACACATTTGTTGATGGTTGAAATAGTGACGTCATACCTTTGCGCGCCAAACTATTGCCAAAACACTAGGTCTGGGCTGCCTGGCGGGAAAATGTTGAGATCCAAAGAGAGACAGTGCATGCCACCCAGTCAGATCATCGAAAAATGTGTCAAAGTTGATAGTTGACTTTGCTCTACTAAATAGAGATAAACTGTTTGTGTAGAAAGAATATTATGGTTTGAGACTTTTAAATAAGTCTGTGAATATATTAGGAATCCTTCAAGTATACGTACTTGTATTTGCTGATTTCAAGTGGTAAATAAATTAATAGATGATTATGTTAAGAAACGGATTTAGACACATAAAAACTACTTCCGACACAACTTGAATTGGACACACACAGCTCGTTCTGAGCTGTGTGCATGAATTAAAATATTCTTAATTAAAAGCTTGATAGTTCTTAATTAAAAGCCTAATTAAGTAGTGTTCAATATTCAATAGTGTTCTAATTCAAAGTCGTATCATATTCCAATACAGCTCACACAGCGATCAGAATTTGAACACAAGAGTGTCGGCATTACAAATTAGTAGAGTTTGAAGCACGGCCGGAATTAGTCTCACAAAATGCAAATTTAGTAACACAAGGTGTCGGAATATATGGATTTGGTAGGTTTGCATTCTAAGGGCTTTTAAATAAATATGGCAACATTTTGAGATGTTTCATTGTTGCAGGCCGTAGTGCAGTGTTTTAGAGTGACATAAAGCAAACAGAACTTGAGTTGTGCATACGGTGTATTTTTTATAGCCATTCATATTTTGCTACGTCCTTAAAGTGTCAGATTATACCGCGTTTACCCTAGTGCCAAAGTGGATATGTGGGCAGAATCTATCTGCGAATAGGACATAAATACATGCAAAACTGGCCATTTTCACCCATTTCTTAGGCCTTTATATATTTTATTCCTTAAAAAAATAAGAAAAGTGGCCTATTATAGCTTACAATTTTCCAAAATTACCTGTGAAACAATTGTTTTACCCATAATTTTAGGGAACTTCTGTCCCATATTCCAAATAGGGTAAACGCGGTATATTCCAACATCATAGGTAATTCCGTCACCTCTCCAGCTTTTCCTTTATATTAAGCTTTGTTTTAGTTCCATGCGTTCATTGATGGTTGAAATGGTGACGTCATACATTTGCGTGTCCAAATACTGCAAAAACACTAGGTCTTGGCCATCTAGCNGCTGAACTTACAGTAGAGACAAATTTTATTGTTGCCGTTTGACTGTTTAAGGGTAAAATTAGAGATTTGGGGTAACACGTTACACGTGCATAAACTTTGTAAATAAATTCGCATTCGCACCTCGTAAATGGCTTTTCATGGCCGAGATATGGAATTCACGGCTCGGTGAAATAGAATCATGGCTCGTAGAAATGGAATCACGGCTGGTAAATCCATAAAACCATGGCTCGAAAAATTCAGTCGCGGCTCGCCAACGCCAAGTAGATATATGCCATACTAGCTTGGGAGTAAATAATTGCAGCTATTTTTTTCCTTACCCAATTTATTTGCCTCAATTTTTGAAAATTGCTTGTGAAACCTAATAGTTCTTAAGTCACAATTAATATTTATTAGGTAAAAACATTTTGATTCATTGTCCAGTCCAAATTAATAAATTATCGAGGATTAGACAATAATTTTTTTTTCTACATGTAGGTACATGATATTATTCTAAGAATATACTAATACTAGTAGCTGGAACTTGCTACATAGGTACGTACAGGAATCAGGATACAAATGACGTGCAAATGAATTAAATAAAAATGTTCAACCCTAGTCAAAAAAGTACAAAACTCAATAGCTGTTTGACAAATTGACTAGACTCGTTCAGGTTTTAGATTGTACATACATTTTTTATATGGGAAAACAGGCTCTACGATCCTACATTACTACCTAGAAGGCTACCTAGATAGAACCTGCAAACTTAAGAGTCTAGAGTGATTGTACCTAGCCTACCTATGATTTGAATCGGCGACGGCGAGAGAGTCGCCGGTCTACGAGTAACGAGTGTAACGACTGTACGGCGAATAATTTTAGGTTGAGTATGACGGTAAACGGGTAAAGCTTCTAGAAACTTCTCTTACAAAATTTTAAAGGATGGTTTTTGAATAAGGACTAGTCTTACAATGAGGAAAAATTAATGTTCTATAAATTTGAAATTGTCGTGCACTTCTGTCAAATTCGATTTCCGGATTAACGCAAACACGTGTTCAGGTACCAAAAAGCGGAATCGTCGTTGAGATATATCTTATTAATTTTGTCTCTTTAAATGCAGTAATTGGTTCGAAACTTGTTTGGGTGAAAATTAACCTGTCTGCTTCCATTTCCGATAATATAGACCCAATGGAGACTTAGAACCGCCATATGTAAGTTTAGGACTTACTACGATCTTTCAATGAGTCATGGTCAGTTGTACGCATATTATCATCGATATAATAGGCTAATATTTTATGTTTTATCAATGCAGAATGGTATGTCATTAACTTTGGCTTGCATAAACCTTTACGATGGGGCAAATTTGAAACTAGTCAATTAGGATCAGTTAAGCATGTGCATCTACATGCTCGCTAGCAACGTGAAAACGTGTCGAGTCCGTAGTTTCATTTGCGATTGTTATTTGAACGATCAAGATTTATCTAGAATTAAACATTAATTATGGCATGCCGCTGCGAACCATAACAACATATATTTGCAGTGGCACGCTTGTTGCGCCGAGTTTTACTCAACTGTAGAACTTAAGTTAAAATTGGAGGAATCGAAGAGTCGATAATGCCAGGCCAGAACGCATCAATGATTTCCTGTTGACTACGGCTAAACAACAGGATCATTGATTTTCACTTATTTTGCCCACTGACTTGATTTCGATTGAAAGCAGGCTAAACCCGTTCTAAAATATTTTTTTTTCTGTACACCTTTCAATAAATTGCTGCAACATGGGCATTCTCGGTGAATTTTTCCTCAAGTCAAATTACAGCGTCGGCTGATTAATGCTTGGTTCAGTCGAAGTGGTCTAACTAGTGAGCCCTTTCTGGAAGTTGCGTTGGAGCGGCAGGCGCCGTAGAGAGCAGCTGTTGGAAAAGGGGGCAAAGTTCCTCTCTTTGCTCTCGAGCAGTGAGCAATCGATTGCATGGCTGGAGCAGTGCAGGCAGCCATCTTGAAATGTTGCTAGTAGCTGAGGCAGTTGTCAGTCGGAGGTGAAGGTGATAAGTAGAAGGTTGTGTTTCGTGACCATAGTTCACCACATACTATTTCTTAGGTTCTCGTTGAGCTGGTAGTTAGATAAATATAATGCAAGTGATTCTTGTTCAGAAAATGTGAAGGGGAAACTTTCCCAAATATTGCAGGCTACGTGAGCAAAACAACCGACGTGATTTCTGTTAATTGATTTTAAGCTTTGACGAGTTGAAAAGTCTTCCACGATTTTAACGCAGTTTAGTTATTGTTAGTTAAGAACGCATTTTTTTACAACGTGTGTCGAGTGTTCCTTGCATTGTTGCTCGTTAAGATATATAATGTGTTATTATCACTGACCCTGAAACATACACCAAGACACATAGCGCATTCAATAACAAAATCTGTAGTACAAGTGGTGGAGTATCTGGCAGAGGAACCTCAAACATCGGACAGACGTTGTTACGGCTTACGAGTGTTGGGGACCTAATGCTATTTTAATTGATTTCTCTGCCGTCATCGGGCTATACAGGTGAGTCATGAGAGCCTCACAGCCACGTGTACTAATATTCATCAGCATTCATTGACCAAATGCAGTCAAATGTCTACTTCTTCTGGAGACTGTAAACGTGTACAATTATTTTATTAGATCCATACAATAAAAAATTGTAATAGGCAAGCTTGAAACATCCCGCTTTCCAATGTAATAATTGATTTCGATGCAATAATTGCAACTGTATTACTAATCGCCTCGACTATGCTCAAGACGCACAGTCCCCTGCTTCTCATGTCAAATTTAAATGTTCAATCCCTGATCCGCTCGACGTAAGATGTTATAATTAATTGTCCATGTAATCCGATCAAGGTTGGCTGGCCATGTCGCGTCTTGCGACCAAGCGTATAATAGCAGCGAAGGGGTACTTGTTGACATATAATATCTTGAGCTACTATCAATGCTGAATAATTCGTTAAATTATACTGTGATGCTCAATGTTATCAAGATCGATAAAATGTTGAAATCGCCTTGTTTTTTTCAAAGTTTTATTGTAACTCGAAATTGTTCTGCGTTTCAAGGGGAGTTGGGGCTCTTCATGCATTCGGTCGGGACAGTGATGCACCTCCGTGAAAATATTTCCGTTCAACCATATTTCTATGTTGGTCAATTCTTCGCGTATTTTCAAAGATACTTTGAAATATTTGGAAATGGATATCGTGTTTTTTCCAAGAAGTGTATGTTTTCTAATTAATACCTACTATATATATCGAGTGAAGGATAATTCGAATTTCATAGCAATTCTTTACTTATTTTCTTGTCTACCCTCTTGTGACGACTCTGAAGAATATGTAATGCTGATTTTATTGCACGTTCTTCTGTTGTTCTTAGCAAAGAAAATTTCAATGCCCCATTTTATTATATGATATCATTTGAGTTCAAAATTTGTTTATGTAGTTACAGGATTATTGTGCGGTCTAGTAATGTTAAATTGCACTAATTTATGCCTTATTGTATCCATAATATTCTTATTGAAAAAATAAAAATTGAATTCCATGTGGTGTGCTATGGGAAAAAATTGCGCGTTAAAGGCTCTTCTGAAGCAAACTGGGTTATGTCGAGTCGATGCACTGACTGCGGAATTGCTCATTTTATTAATTTGAAGCATTTTCATCAATGCTTATAACAATTCGAATATTCCACTCATGTAATTTTGATAGTTTCTCTCTGTTTGTTCCGCCAAAGTCTAATTACATAAACGAAGTAGATTTTCAATTATGATGATTAAAACTGTGGCTACTTTATACTGTTATTTCTCCTAAACAATTCGCAAATAATAATTATCTCACGTTAAACTCTGTATTCTGTCGTATAGTATCATAAGTAAACCAAGTCACAGCATTAATGTGTACACAATGTAGTTAAATAAACGTGTAGTGTGGGTGTGATGGTGGCCAACTGGCTGCTGGCGCAACGCGTAAAGGGCGAGAGATAAGACAGCTCAGCTGGCACCTGATAAGATATCTGCTCCACCGGAAGCTGCGCGACCTTGCTCCTAATTAACTCTGTGGACTCAATGGCTGATGAAAATGAAGCCTGTGTTCGAATGAATATCCTTGTTTACTGCTGTGAGCGCTTCTAATTTGGACTGGATATCAGGTCTTACCTGTAATTAGTTTGTTTAACACACAGAGGTGGGCAGTAGCGCGCTACATGTAGCGGCCGCTACTAGCGGCCGCTACATTTTCAGTAGCGGTAGCGGTAGCGGCTCTACATTTAAGGCAATGTAGCGGTATGGGTAGCGCCCGCTACATATTTAAGTAGCGATACGAGGTTTTGCCGCTACAGCGCTACCGCTACAT
Source organism: Hyalella azteca (assembly GCF_000764305.2). Taxonomy (NCBI): domain Eukaryota; kingdom Metazoa; phylum Arthropoda; class Malacostraca; order Amphipoda; family Hyalellidae; genus Hyalella; species Hyalella azteca. The sequence goes on along the minus strand of NW_025943688.1, from coordinate 147,716 downwards.
TTATATATAAAGCCTTTAGATTTTACTTAAGGGGACCGGCTACCCTCCAACAAAACTTTTTTGTTTACAGACGGATCGTTTTGAAACTTGGTACACATAAGTAAAACAGAAATCTAAGACCTTTTTGTTCATGTATATATGAAAAAAAGGAAAAAAACGTGGAATTAATATAAAACGACAAATAAGGGGCACTCTAAAAATTTTTATAACTTTTGCAAATCACATGCTACAATGTCGAGACACATATCATTCGATTTGTAACAACAATACCTAGCGACTGTAGAGCCCCGATTTTTTATTTTCCTCATCGTTTTTTTCGCGTTCATCCCATTTTTTTCACATTTTAACTATATGACTTTTTATTTAACTAATTTGCTGATTTTCCTCCCCCTCCCATATATCCCGCCTTCCTCCCCCTCCCATATATAAGTCAAACCATGCACATATTAAAAAAAGGCTTCTAGAGTCGCTAGGTATTGTTTTTACAAATCGAATGGTATGTCTCTCATTGCCGTATCTTGAAAACTGTTGGAGTTATAATTTTTTAAGATGGCGTTTTTTGGATTTTTAAATTGTTCAGCGGAGCCAAACAAAGTAAAATTCATTGAAAACAGAAGAATATGCCCAAAAAGTCTTGATATTGTAGCCCAAACTTTCCCATTGCCAATTATTTGCATTCAAGGTACCAGCACGCGTCTTTAGACCTATTTATGTTCAATTTAACGTGAATAATAGGCTATAAATGGGACTTTTTATACATAAATATGTATATATATATATATAAAATATTCATTTTACATAACTTTACAACTGCATTACGCAAAAACTATTGCATGAACATCCATGGTAGTAGCTTTGTTAAACGCGTCTTGTTTGTAGCTTTCAAACGAGTGCAAACACTTTGCAATTAACTTAAATAATGACATATAAATACCATTTATTTGTAAATAATGATATAAAATGATCATTTTATAAAAGTTCAAGACTTCATTACACAAAAAAGTATTGCATGTACATCTATGGTAGTAGCTTTGTTGAACGCGTCTCGTTTGTAGCTTTCAAAGGAGTGCAAACACTTTGTAATTAACGAGAGTAATGATCTATATATACAGATTTAATTCAAATAAATCTCTGTACATATTGTTGAAAAATGTTCATATATATATATTTTTAAAATTGTCTTACGCAAAAATTATAGCACGCACAGACATGCGATAAACTGCGTTAGACGCGCCTTTTCAGTAGCTACAAAATGAGTCAAGAAAACGGTAAAGCCAAAATTTCCGATTTTTATGGTAGCCGGTCCCCTTAATAGTATTAAATATTTTCCTTTGAGCGGCTGATGGAGTCTTTGGCGGCTCGTAGGTTGTGCTTGAAAGACAGGGTGGATCTTACAAAGCTAATCCGCTAATTTATTGCGCCTACTCTGTCATTATATTATCTTGGGACTGACGATGCATTTAGATTTTGAACCGTTATGAAATTAAGATAACGAGAACTTTTATTATTTATTTTATTATTATTTATTAATAGTTTGCAAGTAAATAAGAATTTTTAAACGAAAAGTTTAGAATTAATTCATTATATTTAATTAACAACGTTTTGAGGACCATTTCCATTATCAGTAAAAAAAGCTTGACAATACATGTATTGATCCAGAATTTAAACTTATGATAAAGCTGGTCTCAAAACTTTTTCAATTAAAATTTATCGAAATATATCTTCATAACAACCTCATAATATCGTTTGTATTATTGATATACATCTCAAGTGCAGTCCATCACTCAAGTTGATTCAGGTTAAATTATTGTGCGGCAAGTTGCTCATCCATGAGTGCGGGACTCGCGCGGTCACTCGCATTATGCGGCGCTGTTGAGCGAGCAACTCAATGGCCGTCACTGCGGTGAACGATTGTCATGTCAGTCATCTAGCACTTGTATCGTATAAATATAGATAGCACTCGTTATCTATAGCACTCGTAATAAAGACAAGTTCCATGGATGGTAAACTGATTGATTTTAGGACAAGTTATTTTAAATAGTTTATTTTACTTGAATCGTAATTGTTATAGGGTATTATCAAGTTTATGTTGTTTGCGCCCATTTAAACTCGTAATTTCCTGTCGTTTTTGCTTCTTTCTACCCATTAATGAGAACACTTAATTCAACGACGTAAATTCAAGACCGTATTGTGCTGCCAGATGTCCAACAGATTCTCGCAACGTTTCATCTACCGTTTGCGACACGTGAGTCGCCACTCGGCGGATACTGGATCAATTCGCCGCTCGTTAATAAAAACCGTGTAGTACTGCTCAAAACTGCGATTTGTAGGGCTCGATAAATAAGTGATGAGAAATAACTACGAAGCTGATCTGATCCAGCCAAAAAGTTGTAATTCAGTTTTATGTATAGAGTAGATCGTTTTTATTGGAATCAGGTGACATTGGAGGCAGGCGACTCAGATTATTTTTTAACTGTCGCCTTCGCGGAGACGCTGAAGTAGGTCATTTGAGTCTGAGAGCTCAGATGTACTTCACAGGAGATCTTGGGTAAAACATGTAACGTAGTATTGTTGGTCATCAAACTCGCTTGTTCACTTTTTCTATTTATCAATAGGTCAGTAAATTTACACTGTCTGTAGGGCTTCGTATTTGTGTGCGACGAGTTCAAGTGAGGTTGTCGTTTGTGTTGTTAGGATAGGAGCTTTGGCAGTAATTGTGCTGTGTGGAGCTGTGGAGTCGGTGCGCGCAGTGCGTCGATGATGTTAGGTAGGAAATGACTTCATGTCAATATTATTAGTGGTCGATTCATTATTTGTTATACTGGCATCATATTTACTCAGAACTAGCTTGGTTCTTCTAGCTTGGTCTCCCGCCATTATTATCATAATAGGAATACATCGGTGTGTAAAGTCTCGTACTTAATACACATAAAGAACGAAAATATTGCACTGGATGCTACTTGCGGCTTAATTTTGTGAGATTTTTATCAGAAAATAGAGTTGACTTAATCTTTATGTACGGGTCATCCAGATACTCATTTTCTTCTATATTATTTGAGGACTGACTATATTGTAGACGAATTTTTAGAAGCGTAAGTTACTCATCCATATTTTCGCATAGGATTTGATAAATCCTATGAAATATATTTATTGCTAATTAAATATTTCTCCAATCCCGGCCTAATGTTTTAATACCTGACTTTTACTATAACTAATTTGCTGGTTTTAGTCATTTAAAATCTTTGTAGTCACGCTGCATGCCGGTCATCCGGTGTTTGCTCCGTGAAAAGCGCTTGTTGAATTATAATGAATCGAAGAAAGCGAGTTTTTCAATACATCTCTCAACATACTTTGTCTTTAGATAGATGTGAACATAGATAAAATTATCCATGTGAACTGTGCAGCCATGATATACATCTCTATGATGCTGAGTGCTCGACTGGTATTCGTGAGCATTCGAAACATATATATTAGTTAGTGCACTAACATGATGATTTGATAATGTGTTCATTAAAAGTATATATATGCATATTTTAGTTTGTTCAAATATTAGAACTTGAATTGCTGTGAAGGAAAAAAAATTTGTTTCGTCCCGAATGGGACTAAGACATGGAGTGAAGAAGCTCTCATTAATGACTTACGAAAATCCAAAATATGCTGCGTCCCCAACAATGCATAAAAGGCAACAGAACAAGTAATAGTAGAGATACGAGTAACAGTAACGCTTTTCCGACACAGAATTGCGTTCAACTGCACGCGCGAGACGCACTAAGACGCGTCAGGTGCGTCTGGCGGCGCACCGCAGAAACGCGCTCGATTGATCTATTCCTTTGAGCGGCTGATGGAGTCTTTGGCGGCTCGTAGGTTGTGCTTGAAAGTCAGGGTGGATCTTACAGAGCTAATCCGCTGATTTGTTACGCCCACTCTATCACTATATTATCTTTTGACTGACGATGCATTTAGATTTTGAACCGTTTTCAATTAAGATAACGAGAATTTTTACCATTTTCTTCGTAGCAATTGTGGTAACTGCGTTGATTATGCTAGATCTGGCGTGTCGCCGATTCTAGACTTCCTAGATTGTTTTTGCAGCTTGCCAAGGATTTGAGCCCAGACCCTAGCAACCCTTCGCCCTAGAGCAGGGGTCTCCAAACTTTTCAATGTGCGGGCCACATTATATATTTCCCATATATACGCGGGCCAAAGGAATAAAAAAATCCGTGCCAGTAATTTTATCTACTCAAATATTAAAGTATAAACATAGAAATATTAAAATATATCTTTTTGGAAAAACTCGGGATAAACTAAATAGATGCCGGTAGTGATGCCTGTCGAATGATGCTGTCGTTTTGGCTCTAAAAATTAATTAAAATCCGGTTCCAGATCAGATGAGCCAATTGTAAGAATTGATTTCAAGTGATCATCAGACATAGTTGCTCGATAGTTAGATTCCACACACTTCATTTTGGGAAATGTATGTTCACATAAGTATGTTGAACCAAAAATGGAACCAAAACTACAAGCAAACTTTATCAGATTTGGAAACTGATCTGGCTACAAGCATTTATAAAACTCAATCAGATTTCCTTCTCGATACTTATCCTTCAGTCTGTCATCTGTCTGGAGCACAATAATTTCCGTTTGAAATTGAGTTGGAAGAATTTCAGCATTGCAGTCAAATGGATTATGAAATATGGATTTCCAATAATTTTCAAGTCAAATGGATTTCCAATAATTTTGGCCATTGTAGCGGCTAATGTAGCGCGCTACATTTTACTGTAGCGGTAGCGGTAGCGCCCGTTACAATCTAGTGGGTGTAGCGGTAGCGGTAGCGCCCGCTACATTTAGAGCATATAGCGGTAGCGGTAGCGCCGCTACATTTCCAAGTAGCGCTGCCCAGCTCTGTATAACACACTAGTCTTAGCTCATGTAAATTAATTTAAGCATAACCATCTGACGTCTTGAAGCACCAGATCGTGCGCAGGGTTGCTAAAAGTTCTGCAATACATCCGTTCAATACCAGTTCTGCACCATCAACGTACGGACTGGTCTTCAGCACCATCCGTACCCAGGGCGGCACAATGCACACCGTGCGCACAACAGGAGCCCATCAGCTTGGCTCCACCCAATCGCTTTCCGATATCGGTAGCAGGACCTCTGTCTGCTGCCTGCCTCCTGCATGCCCAATTAAAACTGTATTACTCGTATTTTGTGTGACCGAAGGTTGGGCGCGAATTCTGAGTGAGATCCGGTCAGTAGCTTGTGCTTTTTTTTTGGATTAATTTTGCATTGATGATGCTCAGCTAACTGGCATGACGGATGGTTCCAGAGTTTGTTTAATTCCGTGAAATTCACATACTTGAGCGCAGTCTCCTGGCAAGTAGAGGCTGCAAGGTAGAAGACAACAATAAACGGACCCGGAATGCAGGAATAGCGGGAAAGACATCTTATATGCATCTCGCTGCCGGCATGAAAGATCTCTTCCTTAAAATTCGAGTCACGTTGCTGAATAAAATTCTCTCCGAGACGGCAGAGATTAGAAACGGTGAAAAGAAGCAGCACGGAGCCTCACATGGCAGGATAGACTGCGGCATGGCTCGTATGGACGTAGGGAGTGAAGTGTAGAAGCCGCTGGCTGCTCGCATCGTATTTGGTTATCGGTCCGAGCAATCGATTATGCAGATGTAGTTTTATTTATCACTTAATATATTAATGTTTGCAGCTTGGGTTCGGATAATGATATTACCCGGCTTTGCTGATGCTGTCGGCGTGCTGCTCCGGAGTTAAAGCTGTTCACTTAGAAATAATGTCGTATATATGCAACATATATCAGCGGATAGTGGAGCACCCTCAACATCGAACAAACGTACCTTACGTGAACCTCTTATTTAAATCGATCATTTGAATTTTCTTTTCACATCATCCAGCACACTTATGTAATCAGCATTAAATTTGTGTGATAAACAGAATAATTTATTCGTATAACTATAATAGTTTGTTCTTATATATTCGTGTTATGAATGAATGGGTAACAAGGAAATGATGGAGAGAGCAGGTGCTGGAGCAGGTGCAAGGTCTCACACATGTGGCGTATGCGGCAGAGATTGACATTGGCAGCGTGACTTACAGCATCGAAATATTAACATTAATCTTTTCTGCCATCCACTATCCAGCATCTATTGTGTATATGTATTGTATATCCACCATACAGCATCTATTGTATATATGTATTGTATATCCACCATCCAGCATCTATTGTATATATGTATTGTATATCCACCATCCAGCATCTATTGACGGCGTGACCACGAATATCTGAGTGCAGATTTGAGAAGAACTTGTGCGTCATTGTGTGCACAGACAACATTAGAAAGGGGACGATGGTAGATATTTTGTCACCGCTTTATTGTTTAACACGCAATAGTGTCCCAATAAACATATATACGCCAAGTTTTGCGTGAGCTGTGCAGTACAGTAGAATGTACGTTTGTTCTGTGTACGGATTCAATAGTGAGCTGCACACAGTTCAGTACAGTACTGGTCTAGGTACTGAGTGTACACTAAGCAGCACACTGCGCAGTACAGTATTGGTCTAGGTACTGAGTGTACACTAAGCTGCACACTGCGCAGTACAGTATTGTTCTATATAGGTACTGAGTGTACACTAAGCTGCACACTGCGCAGTACAGTATTGGTCTAGGTACTGAGAGTACAGTTTACAGTGTACACTGAGTGGTGATGGCAGTTTATCATACTGAACTGGTAGCTGGACCCACACAACAATCCTGAGATGCCTTGTGTTGGTAAAACTTTTCTTATGTGTGGCAATTCAGTCATAATTTGTTGAGCTCAATAATACAAACGGAAGAGATAGGAAAATGAGGCAGGGCATTAATTTATACAGCGATTTAATTCATGCATATGCTTGTCTATGGCTGATGTTCTGATGGTTTTTACAATCAACGGTAACTTGACTCAACGCTTGCCGTGTATTATGAAATATTTGACAGAACTTCTTGTTAGAATAATTCAGACTAAATGAATTTTTCAGCATTGAAAGGAATTGAACTGAATTTCTGTTTTATTTGTGTTATGTTATGGTATGTTATGTTGTGTTATGTTATTCAATGAATTTATCTATAAAATTTAACTTGTGGGGCGCTCGTCACGAATGATCTTGATGTAAATGCATTTATGACGTAATATTAATCATTAGGAGAATTGAAAAAGTTATGTTGCCCATGTGACACATGTCTTATTTGCAATAAATCGCGATCAGAGATATACAAACAGTCATGAGCAGAGGTATGGAATGAATCATGATCAGAGATATCAATGCGACATCAATGTTATGATACACATTCACAACAATAACGCAGCTGAACAAAGAAGAACCGGTATTCGTGAACCTGTAGGACAGAATCGGAAATGAAATATGAAAATTGTTGCTTCTCTTCTACTCACTAGTCTATGCACACGAAACGCTTCCTATACCTCTCCTTCTAACCATCAATAGTCGTTGATATATTAATCTGAATTCTTTGATAACGTCCGATTCCTTTAGAAGACACTCAAGTGACGTTATAAAAAGAGAGATTTTTCCTATTAAAGGGAACACGCATTGAGTGTATACCGGCGCCAGATTGCGTGTCCGTCAACCTGACGAACTGCAGATCAATGCTGCGCGTCTGCTGCTGCATTCATAATGCAGCACGGCTACTGCCACGCTGCGTGCAGCACGGCTACTGCCACGCTGCGTGCAGCACGGCTACTGCCACGCTGCGTGCAGCACGGCTACTGCCACGCTGCGTGCAGCATGGCTATTGCCACGCTGCGTGCAGCATGGCTATTGCCACGCCGTGTGCAGCACGGCTACTGCCACGCTGCGTGCAGCATGGCTATTGCCACGCTGCGTGCAGCATGGCTATTGCCACGCCGTGTGCAGCACGGCTACTGCCACGCTGCGTGCAGCATGGCTATTGCCACGCTGCGTGCAGCATGGCTATTGCCACGCCGTGTGCAGCACGGCTACTGCCACGCTGCGTGCAGCACGGCTACTGCCACGCTGCGTGCAGCATGGCTATTGCCACGCTGCTGCTACGCTGCATGATAATGAATAGTGCTTGCTTGCTTGTAACACAATTGAAATGAATGCAACACAATGAATTTCTTTTCCAATTCATTGACTTCGATACATGTTGCCATTCACGTTCATGGTGCACGCGGTTGCTGTGACGAAGTTATGTCATTACCATTTACGGTGCAAAAACTAGTAAATTTTCCCTGTAATAAAATATTTCTGTCTTTTACTTCGTTAGAATTCAAGTCTCGTTGGGTCATCAAAGATAAACATACATATTCTATAATTTCCATCATTTGCTTCAATTGCGGAAACAGAGTCCCTGACCTGAAGTTGGTTTGACGAAGTTGGCTTAATTTCGGTAATAGATGCTGTTCAAAAGCTTTTAAATAATCTACACTTGATTTTGAAATAATAATTGAGGTGGTGTAAATGTTAGGAAGGCGAAGATTTGTAATAATTCTCAAGTGCGGGAGGCATTTGGACCACGTGGAGACCATCACTCGTCCGCTGCCAGCCTGTAATTGTTCTGTCACAACGACACTCATAGCCAGCAGCAACAAATGATCGAAGGCCAATTGAGTGTAGCTACATAGGTAGCTCCTAGTGTAGCTATACGTAGATAGCTCCAAGTGTAGCTATACGTAGATAGCTTCAAGTGTAGCTATACGAAGATAGCTCCAAGTGTAGCTACGTAGATAGCTCCAAGTGTAGCTACATAGGTAGCTCCTAGTGTAGCTATACGTAGATAGCTCCAAGTGTAGCTATACGTAGATAGCTCCAAGTGTAGCTATACGAAGATAGCTCCAAGTGTAGCTACGTAGATAGCTCTAAGTGTAGCTATACGAAGATAGCTCCAAGTGTAGCTACATAGGTAGCTCCAAGTGTAGCTATACGAAGATAGCTCCAAGTGTAGCTACGTAGATAGCTCTAAGTATAGCTCCATAGGTAGCTCCATTTGAAGACGAAACCAGCGCTTGTGCGATGCTCTCAGCGGAGGGTTGTTCAGCGCAATATCGGTGTTTATTGCGTTCGTTGGTGAAAGCAAAAAAAAAGCAAATTGAATTAATAATTATTTCACTGCTCTCTTTTTTTATCTGTAAAGATATTTGTAACCAATGGTTGGCTGCGTTTTTTATGTTAAACAAAGCGTTTGATAATAGCATTTTATTTAGTTTATTCGTCAAATTGCACTATTGTTTAGAATTTACATTACTGAAGTATTCAAATTGACGGATTGAAACATCCGAGGTATGCAATTTCTCTTCAGGAAGATTTTCAAATTCAGATTCATGACATCAACAATGTTTGCGAAAGAGTCTCCTTTGATCACACCTTGCCAAACATGGAACTTGACGCAGCAGCTATCATGCCGGACGTGTCGCAGCAATAACACAGCAGCTATCATGCCGGACGTGTCGCAGCAATAACACAGCAGCTATCATGCCGGGCGTGTCGCAGCAACAACACAGAAGCTATCATGCCGTCCGTTGATAGGCGTCATCCTGCTAATGACGCTCTAGAAACGCGCTGCAAACTCAACGACTTCCGCTTCCAGCAGACCAGACTTTGAGAGCCTTCGTAGGGCGGCATTTAAAATTTGCACCAAAAGGAATTCCTAAAAGGTATTCTTGAGCGGTTGTATATCCAGGGTCCTTATACTTGTGGAATGTACCTGTGAATAAATGGAACTTGAAAGGCCTAGTATCTAAAACAGGGTGGACGTTTACTTCAGCTTCAGACGAAAGTTTTGATTATTTATAATAAAATGTTTCGGTGGCCTCAGCTCCCCAATACATTTTTGAATCTTTGGTTATCCTGCATATTTTAATATTTTATTGATTGAAGCTTGCATGGAAGCTCTCTGATGTAATAACTGTAGTGTACTGTACGTATTCTAATTCAACAGTGACGAGATTTGCGTCTACTAGTATTTTGATACACATTCCGACATATAGTAAAAGTTCGTTCTGAACTTGAATATCTTTACACTTGGCAAGTCGTCTAGTTCTCAAAAGCTATTGTTCAGTGATAACTGACCTCTGACGAGTTTTGTTGTTTTTTCGCAACACTAGTCTAAACAGGAATAACTTACATTTAAAGTGATTTGAAAAGCATCTGAAAGTTCATTTAGATTATGGTCAGTGTATAATCTTGTTTCTTGTAAGTAATTATTGTTTGGAATAAAAGGGCTCTACGTTTCATTTGATGAAATCTTGTGTCGGAAGTTTCTTATCGACTGATTTTGTCCTTTGAATGCAAGGAGGTACGGCCGCGAATCTACAAACGAGCTAAAAATCGATTTGGTGCAAATCCCGTCGCAGAATTGCTGTTATAAACGCATTTTGAGACGTTTAACTAACTCAGAGTTAAGCTTATTGTTACTATAAAGATTATGGCGCAGCACCTGAGGTCATCACCAATTATCCTCTGCTGCTGATGTCGCACATGTTAAGTTTGATAAAAACTTCTCCGACTCTTGGCAGAAATTCCCCGGTCTTCCCAGGAGCCGTCAAAGATGATCCGGGCGTCGTTGGGGCTTCATGAACCTTGCTTTTATGTGCCGGGATCCGCTTCAGAGGCCACGCTTTAATTAGTAACAAGGAAGATGCTCTTGTTCTATTTCACATTGAACAACAGATTTTGTATTGATATAAACGACAGGGTTTAGTAGAAGTTTTCGAAGGTGCACGTGAGTTGAGTTTATTCCTACACTAACTAAATTGAATCGAACTAAATTGTTTGCTTGAAGAAAAAATATTTATTCACGAAGAAAATGTATGACAGACGATGTTGTTTCTAGCAATATGAACAGAAAAAATATGCCTCTTGCAATACTGCCCACTTATTAACAAGCATGTAACTGAAATACATCTCCTCATCTTTGTGACTGAAGCCCATAGGCGTGCGCCTAAAGGAGTCTCCCCTTTAATATCCTCCCTTGGTCGACCTGTACCGTACCGTGTTTAACTGGGCACACGCGAGACACGAATGTGCAGACGTTCCTGCGGGCCGACATCGCTGCTGACAAGCCCAAGCTATCGACCTCACGTGATTGCCTTCAGAAGTGCCCATATAAGTGCCACCTGGACTCTGCGGACTATACACAAGTCTCACTTAATTTGTGACTGCTGCAAGTCCAGCAGCTATCGCAATCAATTCGTCAGTTATGGAAAGATCGGTTTCATCAGGCCTGATCCCTTGTGAATCAAGTCACGAAAAGTACAAGAATCGGCAACAAGCCATGGGCATATTTCTCCAGTGCCGACATTTCTATTCTATTCTATTAATGTCTCGTGTCTGAGGCAGGCAGTATTCTGTTGCGAATTGGTTTGACCAACGGTTAAATTCTGTCAATTGATAAGGGCGTTGATTGAACCTGTGTTGCAGCCTGCTGGAAAACTGGACTGTGGGACCATGTGAAATCTGTTGCAAACAAACTGTATTCCTGCTTGATGGTACACTAATGAGCCACTTAACCAACCAGATGATTGAAATGCTGGCGTTTATTTCCGAAATAGTTAATGCAAGACATTATTATTGAAACTATTATTACTTATTATTATTGAAATTATTACACTTAACTTTCTTCTGTGATAATACCTACTGATCATTTTTACTGATAATGATATCAACTCTTACTACAATCAATGCTTATGTGAGTGAATGATGTCGGTTCTTCCTGTTGCGCCGGTTTGACATCAAAGCGTTTGCAGACAGATGTGCGAGTTCTCGAGATATTATTGCTATTGCAATAATAGAATAGGCGAAGGGCTGAATTGAAAAAGTGCTTCTGGAAAATGAAAGAAAGTGCACATCCTAACGAAGACAAAATAACTAGCTCACGTCATGGATTCAGCTAGATTATAAAACACATCCTTTTCTAATCTGGTCTTAGTTTGCATCTTTATCAGATGTCATTAATAGCGGTACGTTTGATTGCCGCTATGCTCCTGAGTCCATCACGCACGCCACCGGCTGCATTTTAGTTGCAACGTCTTCTGCAAATCGTTTCGCCGCTTTTTGGGGTCTTTTTCGGCCGGAAAAGCAGCTGCAGTTTGCTGTAGCCCCACTTTTAAAGTAACAGCACCGAGTTTCCGCGTTCGTTGCTTATTTATGTCCTGCACCGGCCATCGTTTGTGCAATTGTAGTTCTAAGCGCAACCGTTGCTTACGCTTATGCACTCTCGCTCATCTCAACTTGGCTGTCATCCTATATTCAAACGAATTTGGCCACTGAAGTTTGCTGTTCCCTTTTCATTCAAGCAAAGGAACTTGGTTGTGGCATCAGCTAGCTCCGTCCACATGCTCGATTTGAAAGTCACCTATCGTTCTGAAAACTCATCTGCATTTCCTTGTTTACACCCTTAGCGGATATTTTCCTAGTGTATTGGGCGGCACTATGTTCACAAACCGTACACGGCCTTAACCTTCAATAAGCAAAAAGCCCACATATAGTACTAATACATTGAATTTATGGGTCGGTGTTCCATTAAACGACTATTCCCGCTCTTTGTTTGTTTTCATGCTTAACGTCTAACTCCTTATAAGGTTATGTTCAACATAAGAATTTTATTCATGTATCAATTGGTAAAACTCTATCCATATGTATGTATTATGCATGGTTGCAGAGGTAGGCCATGTATAGGAGCACGGGAGCTTGGTTGAATGGAGGACGTTCAGGAGGAATACCTTTCATTATAACTTTTCAAGTTAAGGCACAACAATAAACAAATTATTCCCTACATGGACCATATTTTTAACAAGAAACGTATTTTGATGTATGCAGCCTTTCTCCCGTTTCATTTTTGAGCTACATCGGAGACACTTGATATCAGTACAATCACCGCCTGATTAACCAGTACTGCAAATTGTATTATTATTATTATTATTATTGTTAATATTATTATTATCATTATTTTTATTTCTATATTTATTATTATGGGTAATAATTAATTCTCCATCTTATTTCTTATGACTGGCTAGATGTGAAGAGGAGATATAGCTCTTAGCAAATGGAGTTTTGAATGCGACAACGGACCTTCGTCTGAACTGCGTCAACGCAGCTCATAGAATTTAGGCTCCTTGTGGCTCTTCATTTGTATGGCTAAGTTATTCTAAAATGAATGTGTGATCGTAACTTTCTTTAAAACGAATTCGAGGCAACTTTTATGGTCTTCAATACAATTTTTAAATCCAATAACCCGATCTTCATATATCTGTGATGACTGAAACTTCTCAGTATTGTACAGTTTTACTCCACCATGAAATCCTGGTACTTTTTCTCGGGGAAACTAACGACTTTCTTTGTACTGGAGTTCGGTCATTGAAGTTTGCTGAAAAAGAGTTCTCAGAGAATGACGAAAGCTGCCGCCCCTTATTACGTGGTCGTGCTCGACAATGAACCGACATCTCCAGGCTTCGCTATTGTGAGGCCACGTCTATTGTTAATTTCAGGCCTCATTAAGGCGGAAAAATATTTAACTATCAGTGCTACTTTTGATATGCGACAGAATTCAAAGAATCAAGGAGTGTTTTCGCCGTTGAAGTGCAAGATGTGACTCACGGACGATGACATACATGAAACCTCCTTATTTTACTGTTTATTATAATGAATGTTAGATTACGACTAAAGCTTAGATAATATTTTCGACCACGACAACTCATGTCATATGTTTGACCAGGAGCTAAGGCATATAAGTTGCACTGCGTCCGCCGTATTGCTGCCTGCATCTGCAGGATTGTCGCCTGCGTCTGTCGTATTGCCGCCTGAATTCAGCCGTATTGTCGCCTGCCTCCGCCGTATTGACGCCTGCGTCTACCGTATTGCCGCTTGCGTCTGTCGTATTGCTGCCTGCATCAGCCGTATTGTCGCCTGCGTCTGTCGTATTGCCGCCTGCGTCTACCGTATTGTCGCCTGCGTCTGTCGTATTGCCGCCTGCGTCCGCCGTATTGTCGCCTGCATCTGAAGGATTGTCGCTTGCGTCTGTTACGGCAACTTGAAAAATGATTTATTTTGACATTCCTCATGTCCCATGTACTATATTTACTGAAATATAAATATTGAAATTCAGAAGATCTTTGATGCTGTTCAATTTAATTTGACTGAAATGAGGTATTGAGCACATTTTAGTTACTAACTGTGAATATGGGGTTTTGTTCATAATCAGCGTTAACAAAGACAAGTTTAGTTCTTAAATAAATCCTCTATCAAGTTCCGGCAAAATTAACATTTAAGTATTTTGTAAAATTAATTTCCACAGTGACTGCCCCAGATCCAACACGCAGTTTTAATTGCAATCTCAGCTCAATTATTTGCTAATAGCCTGCGTTCGTGCCGAAGAGTATTAAATTCCTTCCCAGAACACCGGTTAACTACATCAGTTGAAAAAAAATTAGCCCAACTTTAGGCTTATCGCTTATGGTTACAGTGGCGAGCTATTCTTGAGCGAGAACAAGAGAGCTTCTAAAGAATACTTGCGTGATATTCTACAGGCCAGAGTTGTTAATGTCAGGCTTGCATTATAGCATTTCCGTGTACACTGTATAGCATTCCAAATTAAAGAATTCACATTACTACACTTTCTCGGAATTCTCTTTAATAAAATATATGTTGACTTTATAATTGAAAAAATGATCCGCGAACTATTTGCAGCGTGTGCAACTGCTGCTCGTTAGTAAACATGGCGTAGTTATGCTAATAATTGAAGAAATCAGTGCAAGTAACTCCGTTCACTTAGCTCGTCAAATGCGTGGAACTCATACAAAAAAACTCCTTGTCATCTGCCACAACTACACGCTGCCCACCATAGCCTCACGCTGCCCACCCTAACCTCACGCTACCCACCCTAGCCCCACGCTGCCCACCCTAGCCCCACGCTGCCCACCCTAGCCCCACGCAGCCCACCCTAGCCCCACGCTGCCCACCCTAGCCCCACGCTGCCCACCCTAGCCCCACGCTGCCCACCCTAGCCCCACGCTGCCTACTCATGTTGCATGATTGCCACCCGAGCTTGTTTCTTATAATACCACAATGTTAATAGCACAATATTCACCACAATAATAACACAATACTCATCAAAATACCAGCTAGTGCCTCACCTGTTCACTGCACTGAGGTTCTCGGTCGCTGCTGCCCAGGCAAACTCGTCGAATTTTCTGGTCCGCTGGTCCGGAAGAAGCCCCAAGCGACGAGGCGTCGTCCTTCAGGAAATTATTGTTTGTTGCCTCAACTGCAGCTTCAGAAAATGTCGCCGGCTTGAGTGGCCGAGGGTTCGTTTGTTGCCTTCATGTGCAGAACAAAACTTTAAGGCTCTGTTCATGGCAGGTTGTCTAATTGCGAGCGCTGCCTGCCAAATTGACAGGAAGTGCTTGACAAAGGAAAAATTCTTTTGTTGAAAGCTAATATACTATATTGTGTGACATTGGAAGAAAGTGTCTCGATGGATTGTTGACTTGAATTTCACTTCCTTTAGTTGAATGAGGTACTGAGAGTCACAGTTGTCAGGTACTGTATGTTGGTGGCAAGTTTCGTTGATACTTGAATGCTGGCTGTAAAATCCGTAGATTGTATATCCCATCGTAACCTCGGGCACAGTCCTTTTAAAACTTCCTAATCTTCTGCCTAATCTTATGTATTTTTCAATTCTTATTCCATAGCAGAGCTCTGTTGTAAGGGTGATTCAGATTTTAATATAAATAACACTATTTTCGTGCATATCCCGTAGCAAAAATCCTACCAGCGATTTTACAAATACACAAAAAAATAACATTCCTCGCAGAACCTCTAAACTAATTAAACATAAAATTGTGGTCGTTGCGCTTTATGGTCAAAATTCCCCATCATAGGATGCGTGCAAGGGAAGGTCATGCTAGCATACGTGAGTATCATAGTCGCGTTATTGCTCCGCCAGTGATTTTTCACAGGAAGGGCCTAGTGTCGCTTAATTCTTTATACTCGGCTGTCATGTCGACCCAGAGAGCCTTCCCTTCTGCTAAGCGATAGCAGGTTCAGCGCGAGATGCTTCTCGGTTTTTGAGGTGATGTTTACTCATGTTGGTCCAGAAGATGCTCATTCATGGTGGTCCATGCTGTATATAACCTCGAACTTCCCTTATTTGCTGGATTGCTGCTTGAGGTAAATATGATTCGCGGTCAGGAGGAATTCAGAAAAAAAAACGACGTCAAAGTTTTCCCTTTGCGACGGAAAACCTGGACGATTAAAGAGGAAATGTTGTCTCGATCAGTGTAGAATTATTCAAGAATATAGTTTCTACAGCTGCATTCTGAAATATTTCCGTAAATAAATCTGACGTTTACAATCGCTGGACCCTATAACCCAATTCTAAGCCTCGAAATTATGCTAGCCGAAGCCACGTTTCCATTCGAGGTACGCGGTACACCACAACGGAGCGCCGTTCAAGGGTCGAGCAGCTATCTGTAGCTACGGGCTCTACCGAAGCATATCTTCACCCATATCTTGGTACGAGGTCCGTTTATTTTCTACACAGATCTCAAATTCTTTCGTGCACATTTCGCTCTTCGCTATTGATTGTACTTGTATTCTTCAAATTGTTGAACTGACGATGAAGCTGGTTTCCGAAACGTTTGCGACGTAGATTTGATGAACTTACGAACGCTATCACTGCTTTTAAATTATTGGATATATTCTCCCACCCCAGGTATCATAGATAGCGACTCATATAATGCCGCTGCAAAGACGGGAGAATGGACAGGTATAAAGAGATGACGTCATCAAGACTCCGAAGTGAGAGTGAGCGTTTCCAAAATGTGTTCCCATGATTAAATCATTTATTATTCGTTCTCCTTAACAGTATTCTTGTCCTATAGAATTACAAAGCGTATCTTTTATGGATCGTGAGTTAATGCCTTCATTGTTGACAGGAACGCCTAAGATTCACAAGTTTGGTCTGACATCCTAAATAATAAGTTATGTTATTACCATATTCATGTTTGTTTCTATCCTACAAGTTAATTAAATTCTAGGAATTCCACCCACAATAGAACAAACTGAATGCTGCAATAATAATTTTCCTCAATTGCGAGTACCGAAGAGAGGTAGAACCTTTACGAAGAGGCAGACCAATAGTTAGAAAATGCCAGCTAATGCTTCAAGATAAATCATTTCACATTCCATTATGCATGGTACGAAAGAATCGTGATGAAATTGCCTCCAAAAATACCCTAGAATGACATGAGTGATCATCCCATCCTCTCCATCCATCACAGCTGTCTGAAGGTGTGGGCACGCTGCTTTCCAGGGTTCACGCATTTGATTTACGAACTTTAAAAGCCTTCATATTTCGGGTGACGTTGTCGTTGAATCACGGACAGTCTGTATTTTAACTTCGAATAGTAACAGCTGAAAATGTCTTCCAAATACTGATAAGTTAAATTCCCCCTATTATAATTTATTTTTCATAACGTAAAATGTTATAGATAATTTTGAAATTTCCCGTTTTATTTCAAAATTTATTTGTTTAAAATTTAGTCTTTTTAACTATTTACGGCTTTAATTGTGGAACTCCGTATCTCTTAATAAACACTAGTCATATTGTTTGGAATTAACCTTGCCGAGGCCTATCCTTCATTCGCCAGTTCCGGTCAGCTTCGGAGATCTTCAACTTACTGTATGATCAAACTTTCAAAATTTAAAACTGTATTCAGTTCATAACAACCTCAAATAAGTTATTAGCATTTTTGTTATCATCTTACGTGGAGTGCGATGGTTTCTTCCTCATAAGTCCAACAAGCGAGTACATTTTTTGCATGCCTGTGTTGGTAATGTTAATAAAGAACGTATTTGGAGACGCTGGAGCGTATGGATATGGTAAAGAGATTTGCAGCACAACCCGTAAAAGTCGGTGTAAATTTTAGCCCGAAAATGAATCATGTACCGAAGTCCTTTTGTCAGTGGCATCCTTCCGTTGCTTTGTGGGCGGCTGGGCTGTGTTGGAGCAGCTGGGTTGTAGTGGGCGGCTGGGCTGTGTTGGAGCAGCTGGGTTGTGGTGGGGCGGCTGGGCTGTATTGGAGCAGCTGGGTTGTGGTGGGCGGCTGGGCTGTGTTGGAGCAGCTGGGTTGTAGTGGGCGGCTGGGCTGTGTTGGAGCAGTTGGGTTGTGGTTGGGCGGCTGGGCTGTGTTGGAGCAGCTGAGTTGTGGTGGGGCGGCTTGATAATAGAGGGCAGCTGGGTTGTGGAGGGACAGATAGTCTGTGGTTAGGGGCGGGTTGCCGTATATCACCGCTCGCCGGTCTGCAGCGTTCGCTCGAACACAAGTGATGCACGACACTGGCGGAAGTGTGGGGAGGTAGAGACGGGGGAGAGGACGGCAGAAGAAGGGCTGGAATGGAGAAAGTGAAGGCGAAGAAAATCTAGTGTAAGCTAAACGATGCACCGACCTGATCCCTTCAAAAGTCTGCGTCGTGTAAGTAATCCTGGAATTACAGGGAGCTGGTGAGCAATCAAGTGGATTGCAGAGCTGGTGAACCGCCAAGATTGCTCGGAGCTGGTGAGCTGCCAATTCCATTGCGCAGAGCTAGTGAGCCTTCAAGGGGATTGTGGGGAGCTATTGAACTACCAAGTGGATTGCGGGAAGCTGGTGAGCTGCCAAGTGGATTGCGGGGAGCTGGTGAGCTGCCAAGTGGATTACGGGGAGCTGGCGAGTTCCCAAGTGGATTGCAGGGAGCTGGTGAGTTGCCAAGTGGATTACGGGGAGCTGGTGAACTGCCAAGTGGATCGCAGTGAGCTGGTGAGCTACCAAGTGGATTACGGGGAGCTGGTGAGTGGTGAGCCGCCAAGTGGATTGTAGGAAGCTGGTGAGCAGTGAAGTTTTGCGCTCGTTAGAGTTCACGACGTACATTATTCAAGTCCTTTGCAGCGGTCAAGGAAATACTAATCCGAAATAACTGGAAGTACCAACCTTTGTTTATATTTGAAAACGACTAACTAGGACACTAGGTGATACAAGTAAAATTTACGATTTGAGAATCGTTTGACACTGTGAAATACGCAGTATGTTGTAATCAAACTCATGTGTGCAATTCTAATTGTTCTGTAGTCTGCAGATCAACTAAATTTGTTACCCTGCTCGACGGCGATGGCAATCTCTTGGCAAGATAGTTTGCTACGTGGAGTCGTAGAGAAGCGAAGTCACTTATCCATTAAGACTATATTTTGGGTTAAATGAATAGATTTACTTTGAGACACTTTGTGGCCGCGTAAAGTCGGCGTTGAGGTGTAGTTTACGCGGTACCGAACACAAGAACCTCGTTTATTGCCCTAACCGTACCCGCACACAGGCTATGTACCTGTTCTTTCCCACCTGAAGGTAAAAGCAAAGAATTGTCATGCCTAGATCAAATCAGGAATATTGGTTGATGCAGATTTTCTAATAATCGCTTATGCAGCGGTCACCCTCATGTTAGGTTCCATTTCACGATAAAATATTCTCTTTGTCCATCATATACAGTATATGATGGACTTGCGGCCGAACTTTAAAATACTTGATCCTAAATCATAATCCACAAAAGATTGACTTTTGTTTTTGGCTCAGCAACATCAAATGACACTCATTATCATAATGGTTTACCTGTAAGGCTGTATATGCATTTAAAAAATATAGTCCCTAAAGTAAATACACCAACGGCACGACATATTTGCTTTGATTGATCACTTTTATTACTTTACCGTTACGATGTGTTATAATGACAATTCAGTATCAATACATTTAGGTATTATAAAACATATTGCGGTGAAACTATTATGAGTCACGGCCTGCCAGCCGATTGCTTGAGCAAGAAAATTTGAGAAGCTCTGAGCCCACCATGAAACCCCATTTTGTCATATACTCTAATAATAGTAATTTCTATATTCTTTATTGGCAGTAAAGGTCAATTGATTGGATCAAAAAGCCACTATTTTGGCTATTCAGCATTTACATTCATTGTTATCTATATTTTCCGGTGCCTGCAATGATGGCTCTGCATCGGGCCGCTTCTCGCTTCAATTAGTCAATGGACGCCCGAGTAAAAAGCTCGTTTACGCCACGACGGAGCGGCAATAACTTTTTACAAGCTCAAGTGAGGCTAGTTCATGCACGGCCATTGCATCCTCTTCATCAGAATTTTACGGCCTTGGCTAGCGTCATTGATATTAAACTGCGCCAGCCAGCTACTTGATAATATTAATGCAGCGAGCAGCCAATTTGGTTGCCGAGCATCTCATTAGATGAGGGAAGCGATGGGTTCTGCGGACGCCTCGGCCGAGCCTGTCAGGTTGCCGGATCACTCTTGTATCGGAACATCGAGTAATTGACCGTCTTTACGATATGATGGGATCGAGATGAGAATAGCTGGAAGGGATTGAGATGTGATTTTCAATTAGCTTTATTTTGTAGTATTTCGTATTAGGCTTTGTTTAAAATTTTCTTAATGGAAAAAAGTTAATTTCTGAAGCTTTTTGCGGTTGCAACATGCGATATAATTATTATAACACTCATGAATGTTTTTAAACTATTATGAAATTGGTTAATCGAAAGAAATGCGTTTAGAATCTAAAGAAATAACGATTAAGGGAAACACTTTAGATAATTCTCGTAAATTTTAATAAATTTTATAACTATTATTTCTAAATATTTTAGGAAGATCCAAAACTTTTTGTAAAATCGGTCAACTAAATTGCTTAGTTAGACAATGTACTAATTCCTTCAAATATTTCTTACTTCGCTATAACGATGTGCAAATTCCTGCTAACATTTCTTATTTATCAGATTATTTAAAATTTTCCGCTTTTTTCATTTCTTATGCATGCAAATGCGGTCTACTCACAGAAAACAAACTACAATTTTCATTTGCGTGGCCGGTAATGAGCCTCTGAACACGGCGTGGCCCGCATCTCATATTAGAGACCAGCTTCAACTAAACAGAAATAAGCTAAATGATATATTGGGAGAAATTAAAGAACAACAATTTGTTCTGTTCGTACGTAAACTACTAACTTGCGGACTGTGACTACGATCAATATATAAACAATGGAAAAAATCTGATTGGACATTTTCCTGAAACCGACGAGACGACCCTTGCTCGGTTGAATATGTAAGCTTCAGACCGAATTGTCAAATGAATTGCGAGAAATTAAAAATTAGTTCATGTCATCGCTGCTGAAGACGAAAATAATCGTATATTTGCTATTATGAAATTCGAGCTGAGTGTTCCTCATTTTCAGTACATGTAACTCGAAATTCTGCCTTGCAGCGTTAATACTCCACGCCCTGCAGTCCAACTTACAAAATCGTATTCATGAAATCGGAGGTTTTCCCGGCATGAAGTTAACCCAATTTTGCAAATCAAGCCCCAAGTTCGGTACGCAGACCGAGCCTGCAAATTCATACCAGGCAGTTTCAAGCGCCCCATAAAATTCTTTGAATAATTTTTGGAAACTAACTTCATTTCCCTCTCTTCTTTAACATTTTCTTCTCGTTCAAAACTTTGTCATGTTGCAAACTTCTGAAACTGAGTCTATAGATACTCAAATAATATGTAACTGAATAATATAGATACTAGAATAATGTATGGTAATATATAAATACTCGAATAATATTACATTTAAATATAGGTACATAACCCTCTACCGCCGTATGCCACTCTCCGGGAACCCGGTGGAAGTCTAATAGCTACTTCAAACTATCGTCAGTCATGAAAATATCCGGTCAAATGACACGAGTTTAGATCTGTGAACAAGGCACGAAAAGGAAAAGAATCGGCAACAGTCCACATTAGGCCTACGCTTCAGCGCCGAGATCACTATGTTATGTTTATAACTTTTAACTTAAATTATACGTAAACTATTGAGTGTAGCAACATGAGGACGTTTGTATGCTACAGAGAACATTTTGAAGTTGTCGTACATGGCGGCAACCATCAGTGCAAGTAATTTTTCGCTACTAGAACGTATCCTTTTTGGGAAGTAGGTTGTGACAATATTGCTCAGGTTACTCATGTCTGGCGGTATATAGAAGGTTAAATGATGTGCACATGCTAATATAGATACTCAGAAGATACGTCCCCTAAAAATATAGTTGAATGACATATACAAATTGAATAAGTCAATATAACGAACATGAGTCGGGGACTTACCAAAGTCCCCTACATGCCACGCGCGCATATAACATCCAAAAGTCACATTCCTTTAAAGAAAAATTGTGTTGTTGTGTCAGCTGATGATACACTGTTTACAGATATATCGTTGATGAAAATTAACTTTTGAGTTTGCCAATATTAACCGATTGACTTTAAATTAAAAAAATCATGAACTGATATGTTAGGAAAATGGAAGTTTCCATTTTCAAGTTTCACCGATTATCAAGTTTCACCGATATGAAGTTTTGCGTTACGGAACACTCCAACGCATCTCAGAGAGAAACTTCAAAAATTTAATTCACAATTTTCACACTGGTAAAAGAGCTTGCTTCATCCGATAGTCATTTTACGCTGAAAAAATTCCCGTAATTTATCTAGTCGATCTTTATCCTTTGAAAGCCTTGTCCAACCATCAAATATTGACATTCTCCGCTTCAGTTTAAAATGTTACCTCATTAGCAGATTAATTGGAATGTTAGCGTGTCGCGCAACAGGCAGTCAAACACAGCTGTAGTAGACAGCCTCATTCAGGGAATCTGTCTGATGAGGCTCGAGGCATCTGCCTGATGAGGTTCTAGGCATCTGTCTGATGAGGTTCTAGGCATCTGCCTGATGAGGTTCTAGGCATCTGTCTGATGAAGTTCTAGGCATCTGCCCAATGAGGCTCTAGGCATCTGCGCTATGCCTGGTATTCACATTTTGGAGGCCGCGCGCTAAGTTGTCATTGGAAAACCGCGCTAATGCCTTAAATTCATCAAATATTTTCAACGGTTAGGAAGATTTTAAAGTCAGAAACATTTAAAATGCAAATGAAGATTTTAATAAACGCGGCGTTTTAAAATGCACATGAATATTTTAAAGAAAATTACGGCTTAAAATGCACAGGAAGATTTTAATGAAATCGACGGTTTATAATGCATATGAAGATTTTAAAGAAATTTATGGCTCAGAAAGCTTTTGATGATATTAGTTGCATTTTTTCAGTAATACATCAAGTCTTTGAAGTGTTCAGAAATTTGTTGGTTTACTGTTAGTTAAATTGAACTTTTTTAATGTATATGAAAACTTTCTTTTCTGACGGGTTATAATTTACATGAAGACTTAATCGAAATTTGGTTGTCTTTAATGCATACAAACATTTTAATGAAATAGGTTTGTGAAACATTCAATAATTTTAATGAATTTGACGGTTTATAATGCATATGAAGAATATATGAAATTTACAGTCTAAAGAAATTTCCACTCATTCAATTGGTCCGAAGATTTTAGTGATATTAGCTATTTATGATGCTTTTAGAGCTTTTATTGATATGTTTGGTTTATGCTGTGAAGAGGTTCACCGCTAATGAAGATTTTATTGTTTTCATTGATTTAATTTGCTCCGCAAATTTTTGCAATCACTAGAGTATTTTAATGAAAGAACTTTATAGCGTTACCCGGAAATCATTGATTAGCTTCTTTTCTGTAGATGGAAATATTTATGTTTAATAAGATGATTAATAACATGAATATCGGTGTGAAAGCTTTATGAGTTTCAGCTTTAATTTCACCCTCAGGAAGAACGTACATTCGAAGTTACGGCGATTAGAGTGACTTTAGCAAGTGGCTTTCCTGAAAATGTAAAACCTGACAAACATCAGATGGAAAAACACATTCAATCTTCTGTGTGGGGTAATGACGACTTGATTCAGTCTGCGCAGAAAATGGTTTGATGATTGAAATCAAGCCTTTTCGTGGCCTGTAATTATTTATTATTGGTTCAATAAAAAGACCGAATTGATAGCATTCAAAGTTACAAGGATAAATTAGAATGTGGAACTCATTTGGGAGTTCTTTAATTGAAACAGGCCGAATATTTGCATAATTTGGTGTGTCATTTGCATTATTAAATTCCTCTCACTAGTAAATATTCTAGAGAGAAAATTGCACGCGCTCCATATGGCGAGCCGCCTTGAAATTTGGTGCAGTTCCCCGAGGAAATATTTTTATGAAAACTTGCTGAGAAAAATTTGACAGGCGTCAACGAATTATAAAAATCGGGATGAAAATTATGTTCTTGGAACCGCTCGAGTCTTTTAAAGTCTGGAACTATTAACGAGCTGCAGGTTTCGTGCAGAGAGCAGTTTGGTGCGAAGTAAACTGATAACCAGTCAGCCGACGAGCTAACAGCAAGCGACCGCGCACTGTACTCGGTGCTTCCCAATTATTGCACTGAAAATAATGACGGTAGTAAGATAAGGACGACATACAGCAAAGCTCGGATCACCGACGTAGAATAAATTTGTTGACATCACGTCAGGTTACAGAAGCTGGGAATGCGACATTTTTTTCAAAAATTGTAAAAGAGATACGGAAAATAATTACGGTAACAGGTTTCGCGGAAGGGGAAATCCATTTAATTATTTTAGGCGAAGCTTTGTGGACGTCTTCGCAGACAAAATACTATTCGAACAAATCCGGGCCGCCGCCATGCTGCTGCGCGACGCCATAAAGTTCCTTGGCTTGCGTCACTGCCGGAAAAAACAAGAAATCCTGCAGTGCGGAAACAACTTTGCAAATGAACTCAGACGCTCGGAGTTACTAACACTGAACAACTGAAAATTCAACTATAGATTTTACAACTGAAATGGATAATGAATGCTTCATCGTAAATATTCAAATATAAAATATAACACAAATTATAATTATCTACGAAGAGATTGGCGTGACGTTTGGTACAACCGAACATCGCGGGCGCGTTATACACTTTCAGAAAATTGTCTTTATATGAAGCCTGGAATACGCGTCGCAGATGGCGTTGAGACGTCTATTTATTTACAATATAATTATAAAAAATCAATTTAGTGTTACATCAAACGATTATTTTACGGGAACGGAAATGTTGGCACTATTAATTCCCAAAATCTAGTAAAAATTCCCCGAAATTATCTAAAATCAAGTAAATTCTTCACGCTCGGCATATAATTTACCCAAACCATTAAGCTGCTTCCTATCAGAAAATATGTAATGATCAATGTTCGTTAAAATTATAGTATTGAAGATTAAGCTATAGCAGCGGCTATGATACTGCGACCCTTATCAATTTAAATCTTCCGATCCTGAACAATATTTCTTTAAAAGCTTCAAAAGGTTGATCGGACGAAATAGCTATTTCGTGCATTTCGTAATCCGACGTGGGCTTTGAATTGATAAAGTCACTCAGACTTTCGAGTTCAAGATGCAATGCTGCGCAACAAAAATAACTCGTGTAATCATTTTGTCGTTGTAGATTGTTTTATTTAGCAATATTAATGTTACTGCTGCTGAACATGCTAAAGGTTCAAATTAGTTTCCACTGATACTACATTCTAGTTGCGGATATCAGTCATCGGTGCTTTGCTTTTCCCTACAATGCGCACGCACCGTCTACAATTTAGGCTTCTCAAATTCCCACTGCGACAACCTACACCATTCCTGAGACCGCTTTTTAAGTTCAATTAGCCCGGCCTTCATATCTGGTTACTAAATTAACTTAAACTAAGTTCAACTAAGCCTCACAATGCTCTTCATTTAAGAGCGGTGGAGTTTGCACCAAGTTTATGTCCTAGCAACGTTTTGGACGCCACCCAAGTGTTGGGTGCCGTAAATTTTCAGCGGCTGGTGGAGGTGCAGTGCTAAAGAAACTGCGAAGATTACGAAGGCTGCGAGGTCAAGCTCGTTAAAATGCAAGCACATAGACAATTTTTTATACTAATATAAACTTCGCCATCTGCGTTTAAATATTTTACATAATGAATAGTTATTCTTGCTCAGGCTTCCGAGTGACGTATTACTTGTATTGGACACTGTAGCAACAAGTTTTGACCAAGGAATGTAAGCGATGGATCGAATTATAATAAATGTAGCTGTTGAACATCGTAACAAACGTACCGATTGTATTTTCAAGTAACCAGTGCTTAGAAAAACTTGTCTATGACACTTCTTTTATAACTTAAAAATTTAGTATAATAATTCCTGTGTGGATTGCAGGGACGAGAAGCTAATAGACATACTAAACGCTGCCTATTTATTGTTATAATGTCTATTTAATTAATTAATTTAGTAGTTTTTAATATTTTTATATATTTAATATTTTTTTATATATTTAATTATTTAATTTAATTCTTTCCCAGGAAGCATGTTGGAGCCGAGCAGCTCAGACGAAGGGTCGGGGGATGAGGCGGTGGAGGACACACCCCCGTCCAGGGGAGGGGGAGGAGGTCCCCAGAGAGGGGGCGGCGTCCAGGCTGCCAGGAAAGAGGAGTCTGCTGGACTGGCGGTGCCTCAGGCCCAGCTCACCAGGTCTGTGCTGCATGCTGGGCAACTTCTCCCTCAACTTTTTTATTTTTAATAATATAATTCAATTAACCATTTTCATCCACAGGTCTCATAAATTTTTCTTTTCTCAAAGACATTCGATTACGAATGCGCACTAAATTAGAGCGCAATTCTCCCTCAACTTTTTTATTTTAATTATATAGTATATTTAACGTTTACATCCACAGGTCTCATAAACTTTTCTTTTCGACAAGACTTTCTATTTCGAATGCGCACTATATTAGAGCTTTCAGGTGTACATTTATAGTTATAAATCAGTAAATTCTGCCATCTAAAACTATTTCTAGTTATACGTATACAAATTTATTGCTTCACGGAAGTTTGGCTGCAATTACTTCCGTCATTTGTCGTATGCATTTCCATTTTTTCGCTACCGATCTCTACTTTTTCTCTTTTCAACAACATTTCCTGCAAAGCAAGCATTAAATTTGCACGTTCAGAGGTAAATTTCTTCATCTATATAGTCAAATTTTTCAATAACCCTTTGCGACCGAAAACGTCCAGAGCTAAGAGCGACTGAACAAACGCCCTCTCAGAAGCCTTATGCCAGAACGAGTTATCCTCAAAATAACCAAATTGTTCGCTGTCAGAACTCGAAGTCATCTCAATACGATCAGGAAAATAAGGCAAGAGTTGGATCCAAAATTTACAAGCGACAAACCCGCTGCCACAACAACTGCACTGGTACGAGTGTGAGCTCAGAGTTTGGAGGTTTCCATACACGAGATACATGGACAAGTGGCACGTTCATTGACAGGACATCACACATCCATTGAGCTAGCTGCCGTCCATAAAACCAATTAGGAATTTTCTATCCCTAATTCAATCTACTATCGTCCAACAATTATCCATTCAATCTACAATCTACATTCATCCAACACTGAAAGAATACAGCAGTGCATCGTCAAAAAGGAAAATTTAATCAAACAAAGGCATTTAATTGCCGTTCACATCACAAAGGAACTGTAGACTGAACTTGTCGAGATTTTCATGCCACATCAGCTTGCTCAGTTCGGCAATATACGGACGTCGGCTTTATCGACATTTACTGGATGCCTATCAATTCGTGAGTCCGCAGCAACGTAAGGCTCGCTCCTCGCCAAGCGCATATGCTGCTCATGCCATCATAAAATTGAATTTATACGAGGAATCTGAATTAAAACAAACGATTTTCTACAAATTCTTTCAGTTTAGGAACTTCGTTAAAAGTTCATCTTTTAAAACTCAAGTACTGAGTGACCAACGGCATTATTGCTAAAATGCGGATACTGTAATCTTTCGCCTTTGGAATTCAAGGGTCATGCCAATGATCCTACTTCAGCTTTGCTGTTGACATTTCACAGTTTGCAGATTATCAGAATTAAAAATATTCACTGGACGATTTCTTCCATTGAATAGACGTCCATTTCGTCTGTGTGTGATGCACGAATCTGCTCGAAACTACACACGATCAGAGGTATTCTTGACTGTAAGGTCAGGGCTAACGTCAATGGTGACTAAATCAAATCTCCTGCTTTCCATTTCATAGAAGTCGACGAAACTATAATAAAAACAATTGACATTAATAAAAAAGTTCACATTTTCCCTTATCATTTCCAGTGATAAATTGGCCTAACTCTTGAAATTCCTTTTTCTCCTGGAGGGTATCGAGCAGTGTGGGTAACGGTGCAAACTATGGCTAACCACATTTAGTTCGCCACCGTTTTGTTAATAATTAAATTGTCTGCAAATGTCGCTCTCAGCTCCTTGCATAGCCTGGAAAGAAATCTAACCGGAGTGGCTTCAAGGGCATCTATCCTGCCGTTTGCAATAATTGTTGGAAGTTCTCTCAGGATTGTCACAGGACTTAAAAATAGGAGCGTAACGTGTTCCTGGCGGGCAGCTCATTAGTTCAACTTCAAGGTCAGTAGAACACTTATAAAACATGTTGCATTTTGTCAGGTGGGGGAACATGGTCCCTGCTACCTTACAAATTGGTTCACAGTTCTTCGTATACTCCCACTTTGGATTGACGATCATCTGACTTAGACGACGAGCAGGCCCCTTGAGAGTGAATGCAACCCTTGGTTCGATCCGAGTCTTATTTCGGTTGGCTCTTCTAATCCTTTCAAGTCCACCGCGAAAATTTGTTTCGATCGGCGGTGTCTGGTTCCGCTCGGTGGATTCATCGGTAGGATTTCTTCCTTCAGGATCTTTCACGGTATAGGCTGATGAAGTTCCACCGATGGTTAAGTCAGGCCCAAAGCCAGGTGCTAATTCTGTAAAAGATAGATTTTCGAAGATCATATCACTTGCCAACACATGCCACCATTCATTAGATGCACCAGCTTACTGTCGATTCAATCTTAAAGCATCTCCCTTCTGCAATCGAAAAAGCAGTTAATTCACGCAGATTGGCTACAATTCGTTATAGTTGCTGTATGTTGAAAAAATCGCATGTCACATGATAAAAAAATTATGCTACTCGTCTAATTATTTTAAGACAATTATGTATCGGTATTACAATGTAGCTGACGCACGAGTTCAGAACGCAATACTTTGACCAATATCGAATATAACTATCTGATAAAATGCCTACTGCATGCTAGCTGTAGTGCACGGGCTCCTCTCACATTTTAACAGTATGTCAATGCCCGTTTTATCAAGCATTTCCTTATTATCCTCAGAATAATTCAAGGGTATAATCTATTCTCTCACCGAGCTTCAAATTAAACTTTAATGTAGGAGTAAAGAAACGAGTAAAGAGCCACTTATGCAAGCGACAACGAGACGGTAACCGCAAACTTCTCGGCAGCACGAAGCCCCGGGCATGACATTTAATCCAAGTCAATAGAGATCAATTCAACTTGGCATCAGCTCCATTAAATCTGATTTTACGATCTTTCACGTTAAATTCGCTTCTAGTGGTCCATAGCTTGCGAGTGAATGTTCAACTTTGACACAGTTGGCCGTTAGGGTGCACTTTGTTGGGTGCGGCAACCTTTCACCAGGTCCCGTGGAAATTGGTTCTCAGCTCGCAGTGTACTCCCATAGAACTCTTCCTGTACTGCGATTACTGATTAAGGCTATGCCCGTTGACAACAGATGCAGCCGTTGTCTACTTAAGTAACAGTTTCGCTTGCTCCGAGATCCCTGTCGAAGTCAATTGATAGATTCGATCGACATCTTCAATCGCTCTGCAGCGTCATCCGTAAGTGGTTCATGCAATCTATATAGTTGACGAACCCTAAAAACTGTCTACCGAAATCCAAGCCGTACCCCGAATCAGGAGCTAAATCCTAAGCATTGCTCGAAGCAGAGGAGGAAGCTCGTCTCATTTTGGAACGGAGGTACAGTAAGGTTTCCTTGACCCAAATATCGAGACTGTTGCTATACGCTTCCAGCAGAGTCGGGAGCAGATGAAGGAGCGAAGTCTGGACTGGCACAGAGCCTGGGGAGATTGTCCAGCAAATTATGCTCTCTTTATAATTTTATTTGAGACGAGTTTGGCAGGATTTCCCAGGCCTTCTACTTGTTGACCTAACGACTTTCTTAAGCCATTCGCATACGTCGAGATAGACATTACCCATATGTGCTCCTGTGTTCTCAAAGCACGTTGTTCTATCACTGGAGCTGTGGACGGAAATATTTTCAAGTTCAAAATTTTCTTTCTTCGTGGGGCAAAACGGTTGAATACAGAAAGACACACGATCGCCAGCATCTGCATTTTAGCTTTCTGAATTACGTCCTTACCCCTCTGAAAACTTGATCCAATTCTTACCAGCATTATCAGTTCAGTAGACTGCACCAGCCTAGATTTGCGCGATCCCCTACGCATGCAGGAGAAAAAGAGAATGTCCAATTTAATCTCGTTTAATGAAAAGCTCACAATTAACGCAGACATGGGCTACGAGCACTCAAGCGTAGGATCGCACAGAGTTTCAGAGTTGATATCTGTTCTTTCACACTTGCCCAATTTGTGGTTAAACATTGTATCTCGAGGGCAGACGACGCGAGTGACGTTTCCGTCATCTTCACATACGAAATAAGAATTGCAATGTTTCGGGTGCGGGTAAAATTTTATACCATTCGAGCAGGTCTTTGGGTAGCACGAAGACGTGTATACATATCTGTTTATGCTAATATTGCCGTCCTCATCCTCGTATGTGTAGTCGACAAATTTGTCGTCATAGTTTTGAAATTCTTCGGCACCAGGGATTACAATTAATTCGTCGAATCCCGGTGTAAGGTGAAGATGCTCAGCGCTGTAACCTTTTTTATTACCTTTTCTGTCATTTCTTTGCCTAGCACGTGCATTGGGCTTCCGGGGACTTGATCCAACGTTGTAAGATGGTGAAGAAGATTCTACTCTATAGTCACTATCTTTTTGGTGGTCCACGCCATCATTTCTCTCTAGGGGAATGTAGGGCAATTCAAGTGCGTGCCGTTTGCCACTCCTTGATGCCAATACCAAGAAAAAGCCTGACAAATCTTCAACAGGGTTCCGAGTCGAAGATCCAACTTCAGCTTGGAGTACTTCATTAGGTTCGGTAGTTATTTCACCGTCTTCGTCATCTACATCTAGGAGTCGTCTAGGTGAAGTAGTGGGGGGAGAAGGTGAAGTTAATGAAGCCGCGGGAAGAGGAGATGTAGTGGTCTGACTATGGTGAGGGGAGAGCGAGGACGTCGGTGGAGGAGGCGGAGAAGTGATGGATCGAAGAATTGGAGGCGGTGAAGGGGAAGTTGAGGAACGAGACTCTGAAAGAGGCGACGGAGTTGTCTGAATAGGGGTAGAGAACGAGGATCTTGACGGAGACGCAGAAGTGGCAGATCGAGGAGTAGAATAAGTGGCAGATCGAGGAGTAGAATAAGTGGCAGATCGAGGAGTAGAATAAGTGGCAGATCGAGGAGTAGAATAAGTGGCAGATCGAGGAGTAGAATAAGGGGCAGATCGAGGAGTAGAATAAGTTGCAGATCGAGGAGTAGAATAAGTTGCAGATCTAGGAGTAGAATATGTGGCAGAAGTGGCAGATCGAGGAGTAGAATAAGTGTCAGATCTAGGAGGAGGAGGAGGAGGCGTAGTCAAGAATTCTCTAAGAAGAGAATATAACGATGAAGGATCATGGGCATTGTTGACTGACGATTGAGAAGTGGTTGAAGATAATGTAGACACTGGCGTCGTTGAAAACTCGTGTTCATGAGCTATTGGACGTGGAGTTGATGCATCATCTGCTCGAGGAGGGGTGAGGTGAGCAGCTAGAGCAGGATTCCTGCTAGCATAATATTCCACCAAATCTTCGTCTGATATCATGAGGAAAAAGAGAGGCCCTTTCCCGCGGGCGCCGGTGTGAAGCACGCAGGACGGGTTGAAGCGCGGGCACCCCTCAACTATGCAGTTGTCCGCTATCACATTCGGTGTAACGGTAGCATCTGCAATATTATGATTAAGGAATCTACAACGGCTTGACGCGCATTCAACCCTGACTCGAGAACCCTCAAGCGTACTGGCTTCACCAGTTCAAGTGTATTATGGCCTGACCTTCACGCTATGTAGCGTACGAATTCTCAAATATTCTGATGTAGCGGTTATATTATTATATTATATTATATAAATATTCTGATGTAGCTCTTAGCCGAGAACTGTACCACTACATCCGAATGATTTTTAACACTTTCAACAAACTAGATCATATCCGCTAACCCCTGCCTGGGTCATATCTAAATTTCTACTTTCCGCCTAATAAAAATATATGGACGATTAAATAAAAGAAAGTGTCGTGACCAGTCCATGCTTCTGAATCTTACGAACTAAGAAGTACATTTGAATACTGCTATCAATGCCACGATTAATTCCTGCCAATTAAACAAATTTAATCTAGAAAATCAAAAGAAATAGCTGGGCGTAAGGATTACAGCAGTGCGGATCAAACATTAAGCGGAGATACAGCTGCGGAGGTCAACTTCACGTTCATACCCGAGACTTCTGAACACAACGACGAAATGGCTTCCAGAGGAACAAGGCTCAAAATTTTTGAAGGTCCCACTTCAAGCTCATTCAGAATTCAACAGCTCAAGCAACCATACTAAGTTTGCTCTAGGTCTAAGAAACTTGATCTGCGCTAACTGTACGACATTGCTACTCAATACTTTATTAATTAGTACTGTACGTACCTTCTATTCCCAACGCAATAGTGGCAAGGAACAGCAATTTCGTAATCCAGATCATCGTTGCCATTATGAATCACCAGCTTGCCAGACAACGCAGACCTGAAGGAAAGATGACTAGTAGGTTGTCAACCACACAATGAAACCGCTTTCATAAAATGAAGAAAGGATCGGCAACACAATTCAGCTGACCACACTCAAATTATGTGTTGGTGCTCTGCGAGAAAGACCGCCTAATAAGCCGGTCTGGCCAGGTGCGAGGATTTAAGGAAAACATCTATTCGACAGCCTCATCACTTTTAACGAGTTTCAGTTGAACTACCTACAAATGGGAGCAAAGTAAATTTGAGCAATGCGAGTCATAGATAAATACCAGTAATATTAGTGCCCATTATCCAAATTTTCTCGATCACTAGCACAGCTCAACACGCTCTGAATATAGAACCGGAACGGCAAGCACTACTCTACCGCATTTGCCGATATCACCATTAATACTTCTATATCATCCACCGAGCACATTCATCTTCTCGATTCCACGCACACATCAATAAATTATGCACCATAGGTATACAAAATGAACTTCGTCCCACTTACTAACTAAACGGTGCAGGTACCGACTACTACTCAATCCACATTGACAGCACGGCGTCTCCGCTCGCAGATTCCGCTTAACTGATACTTGAGTGTAAGGGTTGATACTGGTCAAACCCCGAAGAAGGTTGAACTTATTCTTTCTAGGCCAGCGGAGGTAATTTCAGGATGTGCGATCGAATGAAATAAAGTGTCACCCATATTTTTAATTCATATTTGTAGTCGATTTCATGCATGCAATTTTGGTGGTTCTAAACATCGTGGGGTTTAAACCAATCCTAGTACGGCATATAATGGAATGGTTTGGAATGGAAAAACTGCATTCTTTCCACTGCGGTGTCAGTATCAGCATCAGATGATTATATTTTTTAGGTCTGATTCATGTTTTTCTTCAGATGCTGTAAGATGTTTGACGCAAAATCTGGCTCAATCGGCGTTCCCATTAAATTTCCATCCACTCCTTTTAAGCTATATAATTGTTCATGTTTACATTGCCTGCCCTGAACTTTTTTAATAATGGCTGGTGTTAATGTTTTAGTCCTGTGTTTCTCTTAAAAAATGTTTTTCTATTCCACATGAATTGACGCTTCTAATATTGGAGGGCCATAATAATATTTAAAATTGGGGACAAATTAGTTAAGGTCTCTCAATATTCAGAGTATACTTCTTGAACACGTCCAATATGCTAATTGAAAACAAAATTACGACTATCATCGT
This sequence comes from Hyalella azteca, assembly GCF_000764305.2. Taxonomy (NCBI): domain Eukaryota; kingdom Metazoa; phylum Arthropoda; class Malacostraca; order Amphipoda; family Hyalellidae; genus Hyalella; species Hyalella azteca. The sequence goes on along the minus strand of NW_025943688.1, from coordinate 113,674 downwards.
ATTTGCATAAACGCAATAAATTACAAAACTGGTGAACACAGACACTACAGAATGAATTTTTGCTTATGCCGACACTCGTATGCCTGCATTACAGATTTACCCTCTTAACAATTCTTCCATCTAAACATTCCCTCCCATAACCACCTAACATTCCCTCATTAACCCCCTAAATTTGCCTCTTTCGTGCGTTTCCCTCAGTCTCCGGAGGTCCAGCCTGCGCACAACTACAGGGTACGGCAGCTCGATGTCCGAGTGTGTGTTAATCGATGTTAATGTTTCAATGTTTCCATGTGTTATCGATGTAAATGTTTCAATGTTTCCATGTTTTGTCGATGTTAATGTTTAAGCGTCTCCAACACTGCCCCGACGATGCTTTTCGATGTTGTCATATCTATAAGCATGTCCCTGGCGCTGCTATCGGTGTGTAACTTTCCCATTTTCGGGACTGACTCTATACAAATGTGCTGCAAATTCTTCAATCAAATATTCTTATAGCACTAAAGAGCGAATCGCCCTGCGTATGTGTATCACTGTGTGTGTGTGGTGTGTGTGTTCTACTTTCGTTTTTCAGTATAATTCGCGCCTCTCTATTCACTGCCTATATTGGCATAATTCAATGTTTTGATGTTCACAAACAAGGTAAACGGTTACATCATGTTGATGTGTAGTTTAAACGTTATCAATGTGTCACATTTTGGTGTCTTCGCTTTTTTATTCTCTGTACACATAATTTAGATAGACATTTCATTGATGTTCGATGTTCCTTCCATTGAGCTCAAGTCAATTAAAAAAATTCGCAAATGTGTTCCCTGTAGAACATTGTAGGCATTGCGCTAATTTAATCAATGTCTTTCTAATTGTAGTTCTCTGTGTTAGTCCCAATTTGCATTTTTACTTTACATCCTTTACTTGAAAATTTTTCCTGTTATTTAAGATTGATATTAACCCTCCACTATTGCCCTTCAGTTTTTCTTCATGCGAGTCTTGCATTTTCACTTGAGTACCTATTTCCCGCGTAAAATTGTTAGTATATAATCCCAATTTTGAAAACCATTTAATTTTTACTGAAAAATTTCGGAAAGAACAGTGAATACAATGCAAATTTGTTGCGGCGTATCAATGGCCGCTTGTGATATCTATTTGATCCGATGTGCATGGTTTGCGTTTTTTATTAACTTCCTAACATAACGCCAAGTCCTATACTTGCTAAGCTGAAGATCAAAAATTTAATTACAATTTCTGGTTGATCGAATACGGATTTTAGAAGCGGAGTTTTTCCTTTTCTCAGTTTATCAATGATAAGATACAACGATATTATACATTCAAATTGAAACTTCATGAGCTATTGAGTCTGCTCTGATCAGGACAGTGTCTTATGTCTTCAGCCCATATACAGTTTTAGAATTTGTATAATAGTTCACCATTGATAAATGTATATTGTACACAAAAGATGCCAGATGATCAATTTATCGGAACCCAGATCATGATTGTTCTCGTCCAACATTGCGCCCAGTTTCGATAGCTTTTTACTGTGCCCCGAAACACAGAAAGCTAAGTACCGATGCTTCAACAATTTCCATACCTTTTTCTTCACGACGAAATGCTTTTATTTTGTTCTGCCATTCATCTGCCGCCGCCTCCCCGGCCAGAGCCCATATAGGCCTTGGCTAGTCGCAAATTCAACATTTTGTTTGCAGATATATTAAATGTCGCTAATGTTTTTCGTAGCCAAACGCCTCCTTGATTTACGTCGTCCGCGCAAAAAAGGTTTGATGAGCGCGCATTTCTTTCGTGTTGTGTGTAGCGCTGAGTTCTGTCGTGCCTTGAGTTTGTTAGAAATTCAGGGTACGAAGCTTCATGTGCCTTAGATGTCAATGTTGTTTTAATGAGAGATTTGGTGCCCACAGCATTTATTTCACCTCACAAATGGGGAATTTATCTTGCGCATCTTGTCCAATTGGTGCTAAAATTGAACTAGATTGTGGTTTTTCATTTTCTTTTAGCCTAAACTATCGATTATGTTATATATTGTGTACAACCTAGGTGACTTCAGTAAATGTTTTCCATCCTATATATGGGAGCCAATAGCATTATATGTGTAAGTAATAACGATTTTGTTGATGATAACTCGTATGAGTATTAGTAGCAAGTATTGCCGAGTACTTTACCGTGTTTACTGCATGTAACCTACACGAACCAGGATTGTTGTAGACGGTGTGATTGGTAGGATGATTGAATACTGGCACAATTTTGTTATTGTTATTATATTGACCCTGTCACATGCATAGCTTTATTCATAATATAGCTATTTTTCGTAATATTTCATGAATTTTAGCTCGGGCTTTTGCAATGAAGAGAATGGGTGTGTATTCATAAGTTAGTTGTGAAACATACAGAGCGAGGCTACAGGACCTGTACTAAACATGTTTAATAGTTTATTATTAAAATTATATTCATAGCCAAACTGCAAACCTTCGTAGGGACAAATTGTTGTAGGTTGTCTGTACTTAAACTGCACTATCCTCGTGATTAATTTCTCATAATGCGTATCAAATTTTATGTATGGGCAAACATGGTGCATTCTTAGCGCGGCTGAGGGATACATTGCACTTGTGAATGGTGTTTATTAATATGTGCTATTTATCGACGATGATTCATTATACAGGGTGCGGCGTGGGAACTTACTCTTTTAAAAAAATCACAAAGTAAAAAGTATTAAAGATAGCGTTTTAATTCTTTCTTTTTTACAAAGAGCTACATTTAAAGTTTAGCCCGCGCACCATATTGCGCATGGCGCCACCTTCCTAGGACTAATGGCCGCCACGTGGCGCGCAATTCAAATAAGTAAGTTCCCGCGCCGCACCCTGTATTTAAAGTTATTAATTAACATAGGTATTAATTAATAGTACTATATCAATGTGATTATCTCAGTTAATGACGTTCACACGCGTGTCTGACAGGAGCGTGTCGCCGTCGAGCACCCTGAGCGTGGACACAGCGAGTGCGGGGGGCGGTGGGGGGGCCATGGGGGGCGGCAGCTCCCGCGCCAACTCCATCGCCCGCCCCTCGTCCCCCTCCCCCTCCGCCCTCAGCGACAAGACTCTCACCCAGGAGGACCCAGCCGTGAGTGCAGGAGTTATTGTTAATGATTTATTTAGAAAAGTTGTGGCCATTAATATGAGCCATAGCATTTGAATTGCTTTGAAAGTTTTCAATTATTAAGTCATTATTATTCCGACATATAACCTGACTATTCCCCGAGAACGGTTCTTTACTGACAGTCTAGCGCTGACAGTCGAGTGCTGACAGTCTGGTGCTGACAGTCAAGTGCTGACAGTCTGGTGCTGACAATCTGGTGCTGACAGCCAAGTGCTGATAGTCAAATGCTGACAGTCTGGTGCTGACAGCCAAGTGCTGATAGTCAAGTGCTGACAGTCTGGTGCTGACAGTCTGGTGCTGACAGCCAAGTGCTGATAGTCAAGTGCTGACAGTCTGGTGCTGACAGTCTGGTGCTGACAGTCTAGCGCTGACATTCTGGTGCTAACAGTCAAGTTCTGACAGTAGGGTACTGACACTATTCCCGTGCTGACAGTCTAGCACTGACAGTCAAGTGCTGACAGTCAAGTGCTGACAGTGAAGTGCTGACAGTGAAGTGCTGACAGTCAAGTGCTGACAGTCAAGTGCTGACAGTCAAGTGGTGACAGTAGCGCGCTGACGGTCTGGTGCTGACAGCCAAGTTCTGACAGTCTAGCGTTGACAGTTAAGTGCTGACAGTCAAGCGCTGACATTCTGCTGCTGACAGTCAAGTTCTGACAGTAGGGTACTGACACTATTCCCGTGCTGACAGTCTAGCGCTGACAGTCAAGTGCTGACAGTCAAGTGCTGACAGTCTAGCGCTGACAGTCTGGTGCTGACAGTCAAGTTATGACAGTCTGGTAATGACACTTCCGTGCTGACAGTCTAGCGCTGACAGTCAGATGCTGAGTTGCCTCTAATATGGCAGTCCCGTACTAACAATCCTACGCTATTTATGTATATGTACGTACGAGCGTAATGGCAATGCGCTTGTGTTGATGTCTGCATTGCGGGCGCTGAGGGCGTCGGTGGAAGTATCTTCAGGGCAAGTGCGGTCGTTACAATAAACGAATGAGTTACAGGTTATCTCTTCATAAGATTTGTCACAGATGGTCGGTACTTAGAAGCAAAAATTAAAGCGGATTAATTAATGGGAAGATTGCCAACACCATCACCCGTTACTGTGCTGGAGCCGCCCTATATAAGGGAGGCGGATTACAAACATTAAAACCTTTCGGTTTCATCACCTATGCCCAAAATGGCTGAGTGGAAACAGGAAATTGATACATCATTCTCCGAAAATTACATAGATCTAATCCTAAATCAAAAAATATCGGATAAAAAGTTTATCGAAGCTGAAAGGACAATAAAACGAGTTCAGTAATTACCGCACCGTTAACCGCAACCTACCACGCTGAAGAACAAAAATATAACTCAGCACTAACTGCAGCGCATTTTATCGTCGACGAAAACGTGGTCATGGACAGACGGACAGACAGACGGACGGACATGACGAGCACAATAGCGCCTTTTTTTCCATAAATCAGGAAATGCGCTAAAATGGGGACCCGATATCAGTCGGTGATTTTTTTAGACCTATAGAGGCTAGTAGATCAGATTCAACAGCAAAAGAAATGGTTATTGAGCCTTAGATCTCTATAAGGAGAGCGGTGTTGCGGACATTAAAAAATTCAGAAAAAGCAGAGTCTAGCTTCATAACAGCTAATATTCGTGGCCTTTCCCACGAAGAAAAGCCACACAAGATCGGCGTACTTACAAAGATTGAAAGATTGTTGAGTCTGAAGGAAGGATCATGCTTGCCCCAACCGAGTCACATCTAAGAAGAATGAGGATATTTAAATGAATGACTTTCAAAATTACCGAGCAGGCTATCTGTAAGTAATGATGGTATCGTTGATAACCATTCCTTGAAGTATTGGTAGCAAGTATTGCCGAGTACTTTACCGTGTTTCCTGCATGTTACCAACACGCACCAGGATTGTGGTAGACGGCGTTTCTAGTAGGATGGTTGAATACACGTACAATTCAGCCTATTATTAGTATAGAGTGTTGCATATTAAGAGTGCACATATTTATGTTGCAGGAGAAGCAAGAGAGGGAGGAGGTAGAGCGCAAGCAGCGGCTGCAGCTGTACGTGTTCGTGATGCGCACCATCGCCTACCCCTTCAACGCCAAGCAGCCCACGGACCTCGCCAAGCGCCCCATCAAAGTCACGAAGCAGCAGCTCGATACCATCCTGGGGCGCTTCCAGGTGACTCATCGTCGTTAATAATTCTCTGTGAGCGAGTGACAGGGTCTTAATAATTAGCTGTGAGCGAGTGACGTGGTCTTAATCATTTGCTATGAGCGAGTGACGGGGTCTTAATCATTTGCTGTGAGCGAGTGGCGTGGTCTTAATCATTAGCTCTGACCAAGAGACGTGGTAGATAACAGAAAAAAACATATTTTTAGAATTAGTTGCAGTCTATCTATGTATATCCAGGCCCCGTTAGGATAAGCAAGTAGATTGAATTCAACAATTTGTATACGTTCCGAACAATAAGTTTCCCTGGATCAGAGAAACCACAATATTTGTCTTCTAAAGAGACAGCGTAGCAACATATGCTACTATGCGGGGCCGTACTGTCAAAACTTGGCGAAGTACACGTAGTTGCCTTCATAAAAGTAGTAGCCGATTTCTCATTTACGATTGGTAGGTTAAACTTGAAAATACGTCCGTGATTGACTGACGGAGTTACGAAACCGTCAGCATCTACTGGGCTTAGCAGTGATAAACTTATTGAGCAAGAAACTGATAAAGCGTCATCCATTATTGTTTCAAGTGTGTTTGTACTCCACAAGTGATTTTATTGAGATTATATTTGAAAGATTATGTTGAAGGTAATCAAATACGGGCATCAATATCCGCAGAGTAATGAACATCTTGCGTCAGCTGTAAATACATCATTTTTTCAAACCTTTCTTGAACACCCTAAATTTTTATCCGCATCAGAATTAAGGTAGTTCTACAATATTTTTTTTTTTTGAAAAATACAGAGGAATAAATGGTCGTGCGTAAAAGTTATCTGTATGTACATGGTGGTGACTTTTACAGCTCGGCAGCCTCATGCGACTCGTCATAAAATTTGGCTTTCAAATCGCACATTTTACATATTAATTTTGTACATTAACGCTGGAGTATGATATAAATATTTTTTTACGCAGAACGTGCAAAAGAGAACTCGCCCACCCGTACACAAGCTAAACACAACGCCACGTAATATCATTCTTCAGGAGTTGCTTTTATTTCCGTGCAAGGCCACAGGAAATAAGGCGCTTTTGTGTGCTCATGAGAGTCCCTCGGCGTCTCGGCCAGCAGCACCAAAAGACGCTGGGCTGCGTGCCTTTCTCGTCTAGAAACGCTGAGAATCTCATCGAAAATGCTTAGTTATTTGAGGCTGGTGTGAGCCGATGAAGGGTGGGTGTCAGATATGTGGGGCTGGACCGAGCCGATGAATGGTTTGTGTCAGATATGTGAGGCTGGACCGAGCCGATGAAGGTTGTGTGTCAGATATGTGAGGCTGGACCGAGCCGATGAAGGGTGGGTGTCAGATATGTGAGGCTGGACCGAGCCGATGTAAGGAAGATGTCAGATACTATGACATGTTTTAAAGCCGCGTTATGACAAGTTCTGTTTCGGCACGTTGAAGTTTTTACTAGCGCTACGTCAAGTTTTATTAAGAGTAGGAGTTCGCTCGTTATCTGACAGTTTAGGAGCACCATCACTGCTCGCTACGAGTCTAATGAGGGCCTGGAGAACGTGATCTCATGACGTCTCAATTAATTAACAGCGAATTTTAGGAATAATTATGAGCGACGCCCGATAATTGTCGCGAGGAGCCGAAAGAAGCTAAGCTGAAGATTTGAATGCCGTTTGGTGCTGTATCGTGAAGTATGTTTGCTAAAATTCCAGCAAAACAGTGGCAGGTAGAGAGTCTTGAGTTAAAAGTCAGAAGTTTAAAGTTATATGAGTATTTTTTATACGCGACTCGACCTCCAGGGCTGCATTTTAATATATAATATTGAATGTATATGAAAGATGAGCTTTTGACATCAATAATAAAATCATACACTCTTGAATTTGTATTTCAGAGCTTCCTTAAGGGCGAGCTTCAGATCGCCGCGGACGAGGCGTTCACGAACGCCGTGCAGAGCTACACCGACGTCTTCCTGAAGAGCGAACGCGTGACGGCGCTGGTGGCGTCAGGGGCGTGCTCGCAGCACGACCTGCGGGAGGTCTTCCGCAACAACGTCAGGAAGAGAGTCCGGTCAGTCCCAATGCTGCTTCTTGCTTCAGCTTACAACCAAGGAAATGAGTGAAACTATAGAAAGTCCGGTCAGTCCCAATGATGCTTCTTGCTTCAGCTTATAATCAAGGAAATTAGTGAAACTATAGAGAGTCCGGTCAGTCCCAATGATGCTTCTTGCTTCAGCTTATAATCAAGAAAATGAGTGAAACTATAGAGAGTCCGGTCAGTCCCAATGATGCTTCTTGCTACAGCTTATAATCAAGGAAATTAAGGAAACTATGTCCAGATAACGTTGCGCTATGTGCTCTTATGTGGGTCCGGCGCCTTGCTTGGTCCGGCGAAAGAGCGTATCGATGCAACGTCCGCTCCTCGCTCGTGCACTGTGCCTAAAAACTCTTCTTTTCTTTAAGCTTACAGAAAATTATCATCTTTTTAATATCACGTATTACAACTTCAATGCATCAATGAAGCGTTTTTTTTAGGAATGAATGAGGGCAACAAGAGGAGACGAAAAATGTCCCGAAAAATATAAGGATAAAACGGATAAATTATGTAAAAAGCGGGCAAATCAAGTTGTCACGTAATTCAAACATGATTTCCGGGAATATCTTAGTTCGTACAATATCGAAGCACAGCAGGTTACCTCGTCGCGGCTCTGGGAATTGTGCGCAATAAGTAGCAGGTCCGGCTGTTTAATCAGGCGTAGCTGGGATGTTTTGTTATGTGGTATTTCAAATGGGACCATTGGAGTACAAATATAAATAAGATATTCGTTCAAAAGTACTTTTTAAAGACCACACCTCTAAAGAGGCCGGTGTCACCGATGTTACACATCTACAATTAATTTATTATTTTATTTGTAAATATTAATTTTTTTATTTTTTTACGTTTTAAATTTTTCAAAAAAATTTTCTGTTCTGGCAATTGATTCAGGCATTGTCTGCGACTTTACGCAAGTGTGCAAAATTTCAGATCAATTGGTTAAATATCGATTATAAGAATTGTTGCAGACAGACAAACAAACAAGAAGTGAAGTTAAAGAGAAGTGTGGTAATAAAATGTGGGAAAGTGTTGATTTCATTAATTTCTCATTCTTATTTAATATTACGTGGACTCATGTCGAGTAAAACCTAAAGTATAGGTACTGCGGATACACAAGAAAATCTTTTGTGTATTTTATCATTAGTCATTTTAATTTATCATTATCGTTTTTATTTGATCAATAGTGTATATTATCAAACCATTTGTCACATATTTGATGATTTGTTTTTAGTCGTAAAAAAAATTTCCGTTTAGCTCATTAGTTCTTGAACTACTGTGAAGTGAATAGAAAGACGAGAATTTTTTATGGTATTGAAAAATATCCGCGTGCCCAGGCTTCAAATACAATAATAATCAAAAATTCGGAAGTTCAAACGCGGATCGATAATTAATTTCCTGAAATTATAAAATGACCAAGTCCAACGACAATCACTGGCTCGTCTCCGTTCTGTGTGTGACAACCTTCAGTTGGGCTTTAGGTTAATGTGTTCTGTGTGCTGGATTGTAGTCATCTGTTTCTTACATAAATTGCATTAAAAATATTACATGCTTTCACTTATAACTAAACAAAGGCCTTGATCAATTTTTATTAATTTAAAAATTGGTTTTTTATTATTTTGAAAAAAAAATCACCGAAATCAATACCGAAAAAATCACTAGGGAACTTAAATAACGTTATAAAAACCTATCATATCTTTGTGATGGGCGAATACAACTACGTTAAGAAAAGCACTCGGAAGAATAAATTTAAAATATTTTGCTTGTCGTAACTAACGAGATGAATTTTAACTTCTAACTGTATTGTTGGTAATGTGGCAGGTCCCTGCCAGAAATAGACGGTCTGAGTAAGGAAACCGTCATCACGTCTTGGATGGCCAAGTTTGACTGTATCATAAAAGGTGAGTCTCGTGGCCTGAAGTGCTAAGATACTTGGATATAGAAGCTTTAAGAAATTAAAAAATTTAAGTAAGGCCAATATTACTTCAATGTTGATTTTTACTGAAGAACTGAGTGAACTAGGTTGGAGGAATATGACAAAAAAAAATAGATAGCATTTTCTCGTGAATTTCGTGCAAGGATTCTTTTTTTTTTGCTAAATTATACTATTTAGTTTTTGTCTAATGTTCCTTAATGTAATTTATAAAAAACGCATATTAAATTTTTGCACCACCGCCTACAAATTAACTAGCAAATATTGAATTCTACGCTTATTTTGGCCTCTTTTTCCGCGGGCATGGCGTCGTTTTTATGCCATCTGGCAACACTGATCTTGTGCAACAGCGGTTTTTAAAATAGAGTTCACTAACACTAACCCCCGCCTGAAGATATAAAAGAAACATAGTGCTTAAGTAAGCATAAACATGCATATTAGATGACCACTCACAATCGGCCTACATTATGGTTAAATAAATCTAAAAGTAACGGTACGATAGAAACAAACTGGCCAATTTTAGGTTCAAATCTCCGAGCAAATTTCAAGATTTAAATCATTACTGGTGTCCAGGAGAGGAAGACACCAAGAGACCGAACAGAATACCGGCCCTGAACAGCGAGCAGATCATGCCCAAGGAGCAACTGTTCGACGTGTTCCAGCAGATCTTGGGCGTCAAGAAATTCGAGCATCAGCTGCTCTACAACGCCTTGCAGGTGCTTTAGTTACATTAACATAATTTAGGCTAATACAGATCATTTTTCGGGACACGATAAACGACATTCAAGGGGGCTCTTTAAACCGCGGACTAGCCATTCATTTTTTCAACGATATCTTCCAGGTTGATTTCGAACTGAAGAATTCACGGCTTCGTGCACTAGTCTTAAATCTTGGAACTATGGGATTTTTTTACCATCTTTAGCGGCCTAAGTAAAATATAATCAGCTCATGATTTATTAAAAACTTGATTTTAATGAGCGCTTGGAACCTACAAGAAAGTGGAAAATATTGCCACTGCAAACATTTGTAATCCTGATTTGATTTGTCAGCTGGACAGTCAAGACGAGCAGGCGGCGGCCATCAGGCGGGAGCTGGACGGTCGTATGCAGAAGGTCAACGAGCTCGAGCGGGTGAGTAGCATTACCCTTTAGGCTTCGGTGACGAATTGAAAATATACAAAAAATTATAATACTAATTGATTAATTAATTAAATATGCAAAAAAGTAATTGCACCTTAAGCTTCGTCAGGACCAAGACGTGCCCAGACAAATCTGAATAAAGCAATGAATTGCACTGGTCTAAAATGTTGCAAAATCATAATGCAATGAAGGTAGAAGACAAATTTGCATTGAAAGTTGTAGAATTTTTGAGAATATTTTATGATAAAATTTTTTGAGTGACGAACGGCTATCAATGAGAAAGTCTTATGGTTAGGTATATTGTAGAATGTTTTGCATGAATAAATGAAGACGGATGAATTAATGCTTACATGGAGTGTTTCTCATGTCAGATTTGGTGAGGAAAATTCATCAAAAGTTTTATCAATTTAATATCAATATTTTTAATATCAAAAGTCACTCTAAGTGAAGTTATTTTGATCGAGCGGGTTCTGCTTCAATGAAAAATTGTAGTAAAAATAATTAAGAATCTGAATTGCCTACGGTGATAATGATAAATCGATATATTATGACCATGCATGTCGCCATTCAGACAGTTGAGATGCAGTGTCGAGGCGTCAGCTGTGATAGATTGCTAAATTTTATTCGGTAATTTACTGAAGAATGATCATCATTTGAAATTCTAAAGTTTTTTTTTTAATTTATCGTGCTCGACTTCATTCTGAGTTAGTGTTGATTGCCTGGCTGAAAGAATTATTGACTATTGCAGTGGTTATGATTGTACATATAGACGACATCACGACGATGGAAGTCACCTTATGCAGCGCACTAGTTACTAAACTTAAATATCTTGCTTTGCCGAAACATTCGAATTGCGTAGTCTTAAACTAAATGATGGCTAATGTACACGTGAGTGAGATGATTAGTCTCAGCTGATCGGTCCAGAGACTGCATGAAAATTTACCATTGTTAAGTATCACTGGAATAAATGACAGGATAGCCCCAGATGCTTGGCATTTCAGTGTAAATTTTAAATGCTGTAAGATGCAAACTGACATAATTTCTAGGGTACATTTAAATTGATTCTTTCTATATGTTAATATTTATTGATCTGAATGCTAAAGATGTACTAGGATAACGGAAGTGGTGGTCATAATTGATTGATAGCATATAGTGCAGTTGTTTATATTGTATCGTCGTAGCTTGAGATAACTTTCAAACAAGACTGAAACTTTGATAACCTTTTATGTTTATTAATCCTTTTGTAGGGATATTTGACGCATTTGAACCTTAATGGGGGAGTTAAGTGGACGAGTCAACAACAGTGTCAATGAATAAATAAATTTGTAGAAGATCGAGCGACATATATTTTGCTTTTTGCTGGCGGTTTTAATTTTTTCACGAATTTTTTAAATAATTAATATTCAAATCAATACGTTGTGCGTCAACGCCGCTATGTTGCCACTCAAGATCTTCTCCAGTAAGGGAAGCTCATTTTTGATGATAAATATTCTGCTTGATTGAAGTGTAAACTTTCTAACGTATTATTACTTAGAGTTTACTATCAATAATTTCTAGTAAAAATCTTTCATTTACCAGAAAAATGGAAGCATCAACTAGTTTGATTACTAAGTTCAATTTATTTAAGAATCTGCTGCTTCCTCGCTATTTTCCACTGAAAAGTAAACGATCGAGGCCCCTTTAATATTGATTAAATTAATTTTCCACTTCTGAATACAGAAGAAACGAGTCTATGAAAACATCGATGTAGTTTTGATGCCAAGAAAATTTCGCCTCTCGTTTTTTTTCGCTAAAGAAGTTTAATGGCTGACTGATTTTAGAACGCTAAACATTATAATTGAGAAAAGACGATACTTTTTTCCGTGTTTCCCTCTCTTGGTTAAAACGAAAAAATTCGTTTTTGGTTAAAACGAAAAAGACTTTCGAAAAACGAAAGTCTTTTAACGATTTTGCTCGAAATGATACCAAGCAAAATGACGGCGGTCACTTCGCTCAAAGCAGCCATGAAATAAGCCACTCTTAAGGCCACTCCTGGCCACTCCTGGCCACTCCTGGCCACTCCAGTCCACTTCACTCCCCTGGCCTCCACCGCTGCTGCTCTCCACTGCTGTATTAACTCATTACTTGCCACGTGAACTCACGGCTGCGTGATGACGATGACATATCATATCATTATTTGTATGTATAATACTCTTATTCATGCCGTGCAATAAGTTTTTAAAGTACGTATATGATGCTTTCAAGGTACGAATTTCCTAATGCTTTTATTTTGCGTAACACTATATTTTCCATAATTTTTATTAATTAGCTTCTTCCAGTCAAGTAATTCACTTGATTATTATAATTTAAATCGTTCTCTTTGACTTGAATCATATTTATAGTCGTTAGTCATCATGGAAGTGCACTTAACATGTTACTGTGTTTGAGAATTTCGATTTCAACTTTATTTCGGTCAAAAAGTTAATTCTATTGTTTCAAATTTAGAACATTTTCTACCCATAATTACCAGTAATTCTCTGAGTTTGATTAAAGCGCGTTTTTATGTCATTTATCAACTTCAGTGCCTTAGAAAGTTAAAAGTTAGGCTCGCGTAGTTAGATGCGATGCTTGACTGATGGCCTTCATAGTTAGTTCATGTAACTTCCATGAAGCCATTAATATTTCAGAAAGTTTTCTCGATTGATTACTGGGAAAACATCCGCTAGTTTTAACTTTCATTAATTTCGCAACGTAGCTAATAGCTTAAGATCTCTTATGTATTTAAAAAAATATTATATTTTTTCATTAACCATCACAAGCGGGAGCAGCAGCGTTGGAGATAGAGAGCTCTATCGCTGTTTCCAGTTCATCATTTATTGATTATTCATTAAAAAAGAAAAATTTCCTATACATATTGAACTAAAATTATCAAAAACTAGACATTTTAAATTACTTTTCTTTGCCCTTTAACTCATTTTTAATGTTTATTTATTACGGTTTTATTCCGGCTCGTGATAGAAGCGGACAGGTTGTTGTTCGGGAATGAAGGCACCAGAAGTCCAACTGTTAACTATTGCGGTGATGAACCTTCGTCGAACTGGAAACAGTGAAGCGCGTGTGTATTATAACGCATATACAATGAAGCCGTGCTGTTCCAGACCAGCGTGAGCCTCAGCCTATATTTTGTGAAGAATCGTCCCGTATTTTGCCCCTTATATATTGTTCTTACTAATATTAATGATATGAGCTACCATTTGGAATGGTTGATATTTGATCCCTGTATTGATATTTACTCATACTGCATTGCTGCTCATCACTCATTACACAACCCGTGTGTTCTTACCGGGGCTGAATGCATATTTTGTATAAACCTTCTCTTCACTGTCCTCCCAAATACCTCGACCATCCCGACCAACCTCGCCTTCCATGTGTCAGCTTACCATCTGAATACCAAGCATTTCTGCTGCTTTATCTTCACCATATTCACGCAGCTTCTTTCCATCTGAGAACCTTGCTTATGTTCATTGTATTCTTCTAGTATTCTTACATATATTATATATATGTATAAAAGTTATTTTTTGTGCATCAACTTTGAAAGCTTTACGCATTTTTATTACGCCGCGACGCTATGATACTCGTATTTCCTGATTGGGTTTTCTTCTCACTTCTGGATACGTTTGGATTTTGTTGCATCCGACATTCAACGTTAACATGAAATTATAGCGTTTGAGCGGAATATTTAGTGATGATTAACTTTTTTCCAAAACGTTTGTATATTTTTTTTTATGATTTCGGCATATTCAGTTACCCAGGATAAGTATGCTGTTTCCAAATCACCTATATTTAAATTATTCTACAACTTGTAGCCAGCAATCTTTGTCATTTTCCTCTCGTGCAGTTTAAATTGTTCTAACGGAATCTTTAACTGTAATTATTTTTTCACGTTAGCTGATACGACCAGAAGTTCATTCACGACAAGATTCATTACAACGAATGAGTCGCGCATCATTCAAGGAATATGATTTTCATGACTCGCATCAACTTTCAAACCAATTATAATCTCTCTTCATCATTTTGGAAAAATACTCGTATATTAGAAATCTCATATAATTTTGCAAGTCAATATTTGGCTGATATATACGAATAGTAAAATGGACCTTAGTACACAACATATAATTAGTTTCATTTTGTGCGATTTGTCCATGAACTCGATATTCATTTTGTGTTCTGTGCGTATTTCCCTCGCATCTCTTCCCTTTTGTTGCATCTCTTCCCTTCCCTCTTCTCGTTTACTTTATACCTTAATTATGACCCACGTACATATATTTATCATTAGTTTCTTCTGCCAATCCCTACAATCCCATACGACTGGTCATCTCGTGGTATCGCTCTCAATCATTTTCATCGAGTTCTCCTAATTGTCTTCTATGGTTCGTTCATAATTCGTTTTCATAATTCCTCCTATAGGCTTGCTCCCTTTCCTCACTTCAAACAATTCATTGCTATCAACTTCATTAACTGTCGTTTCCGCTTCTTGTTCTTTCTCTTGGTCGTACGAGTGTCGCCATCCTTGTCTAACTTCTGTCACTCGCCCTGACAAAATCCATGTCACCGCCTTTATGTCACCTCTATCTCACTACCGTCATCACCCCTGCAGCCATTTTCATCTCACTACTGCCACAACTCCTGCCACCGTTTCTATCATACTACTGCTACTTCCCCTGCTTCAAGACTGTCACCACTCATGCCACCACCCCTGCCTCACAACTGCCACCATCCCTGCCTCACGACTGCCACCACCCCTGCCTCAAGACTGCCACCACTCATGCCACCACCCCTGTCTCACAAGTCACCCCCCCCTCCCGTAACCCCCGTTTGTGTTGGTGCCGCCGTTGTGTCTCACTCGCCCGTCTCACACCCACGGCCGCGCTAGGCCTGGGCCGCAGCCGAGGACAGCGATGTGAGTCGCCTAAGCATGGCTATGTGTCTGCTCCTCAGTGTGCTTCTTTCTGATCAATACCTTCGTCTGGCCTCTGTGTCTCCTCTCATCCAGGCAAATGACGTAGAAACAACGTTGATCACGAGTTGATTTCGTTGAAACAACGTTATTTCAACGTTTGATGCCTGGTCTACTTTTCACAACCCCTCTCCGACTTAGCACCTCTTGTCGCTAAAGTTACAACGTTGTTAAACTTGCATTATCTTTAGGGTACTGTGCCTCAGACCTATTTTTCTGGATATTGAACCTTGACTCTATCTCTGGTCCATATGGGCCGCATATTCTTTTTCAAGTCTACACCTTTTCTACTATAAATTACTGTAACTTCACAAAATCTCACACTGTGTTATTTCCTGTCCCTGAACAACTGAGCTGATTGAACACCTTCCTTCCTTGCTGTCGCCTACCCTGCACGAGCTCCATGCTCAGCATTAGTCGAAGCCGCTCAGCACGGCAATGCATGTGTAGATTACCTTTCGAATAGTATTTTACTCGCATCATGAAGTCGTGGCTGTCATATCTGCTTTTGTGTATAATCAAGTATACATCAATATGGGGGACCTTGCTGGTCCCAAGGACATTAAATTTGTAAATAGTGCTGCAGTGTTTCTCGTCTGTATTAGTTGCTCCGATGTATTGTATTTTTACTTATGAGTTTTATCTGTGGATTAACTTATGTGTATATATGGCCTAATCATCTCTGCGCAATGCGTGCTGGTTATGAATATATTTTATTGTTTGTATTTTCCTGCACAACGTGACCTCGCAATTTGTAGTTTAGTCACTGATTTCTATTAAATTGTCTCCTACTTTTTATTTGTACGCGTTTATCATATTTGCAATATGTCAGTACCGCGAAAGTTACTTAGGAAGCAGGAACCTTAACATACCCCAATGTGCTCGCGTCGACGATTTTTACAATATCAATGAATTAAAAGATATTGCAAGACTGGTGACAAGTCTACGGACTTGACACTGAATATTTAATTTATTTATTTATAGATGACATTTCAGAAGTCCCTCTTCTTCAAGTCACCAAAACATCATACTTTGGATTGTCGCTTCGTGTCAAACTTAAACGATCTCTAAGGCCGAGTTAGCTATTTGTCCTACAAACAATTTATTTCCCCATACAAGCATCTAATTTTATAGATTTAATTTTACAGCATTAACATAGTAAAAAAAAGCAATGAACTTTGATTTATCTTCATTTTGCCGAGGAACTATTTGGTTTGTTTTTCCATATACGATGCTTCAATCACATAAATTCCCCCACCCACTTGACCACACGCCGCATGGTCCGTGTAAAAGACAAGATAACGAAGCGACAGCTGTCGCTTGTCGGACGCAAAAATTCATCTCCATCAGAAATTGCTGAAGTTTCAAAAAGAAGTCTTTTGTTAAAAATTGAATTATAACTGATTGAAGGTCGCCTGTATAGGTATTAGAATATTTTTAGCACTTCTCATATAGCACACAGTAAAGCAAGCGATTAAAGAAAGAGATATTAGCTGAAATTTTCGAAAAAATTCCAACAGTGAAATTGCGTAGCTACCAAAGAACAAACGTGGTTAAGTGTAGCGTAATTATCACAAAAAACTTGCAAACAGCCAACGTGCTGGTAGTGCACTGCATGGCAAGCTGTGTAATACTGACCTGTATTATTTTGTGTGCAAATCAGTGTGGAAAAATTGAGAAAATGAAGGTTAATTTTTTACCAATCTTTTTGTGAGTGATGGACAGTGGCTTACTCTCATCTTTGGCCACCGACAGCGTGACCATAATTCTAAATAGGTTAGCGGACCGTGCGAGTCAGCAGGCCATTGATGGAGCTAGCAGGTCACTGATGTAGCTAGCAGGTCGCTGATGGAGCTAGCAGGTCACTAATGGAGCTTCCAGGTCACTGATGGAGCTTGTAGGCCACTGATGGAGCTTGTAGGCCACTGATGGAGCTAGCAGGCCACTGATGGAGCTTGTAGGCCACTGATGGAGCTAGCAGGTAACTGATGGAGCTAGCAGGTCACTGATGGAGATTGCAGGTCACTGATGGAGCTTGTAGGCCACTGATGGAGCTAGCAGGCCACTGATGGAGCTAGCAGGTCACTGATGGAGCTAGCAGGTCACTGATGGAGCTAGCAGGTCACTGATGGAGCTAGCAGGTCACTGATGGAGCTAGCAGGCCACTGATGGAGCTTGCAGGCCACTGATGGAGTTAGCAGGTCACTGATGGAGCTAGCAGGTCACTGATGGAGCCAGCAGGCCACTGACGGAGCTTGCAGGTCACTGATGGAGTTAGCAGGTCACTGATGGAGCTAGCAGGCCACTGGTGGCTCGAGGGAGAAGGAATATCAGAAGATGAGCGCATTTGCATGCATGATTTACGCATGAAAGAAACATGCTAATGACTTGGGATTTTCGAAATTTCGCGTAAGCAGCAAACAAGCAAAATTGCTAATGGGGCTGCTACACAGATTTTGTTCGGTTAAATGGAGGGTTTTTGCTAGATATTTTTAATGACATGTTTGATGGCTTGATTTGTATTTGTTACACCTTTTTAGTACTGTCATATCATAGAGTTTAAAGTTACAGGAATTAGTTCAATAATAAAAAGGCCGTAATTTCTACAACTTATGGGTAGATTTCAAAATAAAAATCTCGTTAATTTGCTCTTAATGTAATGCGTGTAGAGTACAGGAGCTAAAATAGGTGTGAATTGAATTTATGGATTATTTTTCACAAAGATAAGGATACCTTTTTGAATGTTTTTTGCCTGATTGAAAACTGAAAAAGTTAATCCGTCGATTTTACCATTCCATCATTTATTTCAGTTGAGGCGAATCAAAAATTGAAAAATGTAGGCCATCACTTAATATCAATTTAATTACCCAAACTTACTTCGAATTGATGCCTACGAATATTCGCGGTCAACTTGATGTCAAGTGAAAAGCTTGATTTACAGTGTGACCTCTCAATGTGCTTAACCTGTGTGTAATCTCTAACGCAATAATCCTGCTAGATCGTCTATAAACCATCACAATTTGTGTCTCATCCCAATTTGATCCAAACTTATCGTGTACATTATTGACCTTCTGCATTCAAAGCTGTATAATATTTCGATACTTCGATACATTTGGCTAGTAGATTTCATAGTTGTTTTGATCACAGCAAACCATGCCTCAGCATTAATATACAAACAACTACAGCTACTGTTGACTAATATTTGGGATGCAATCTTTACGTACATTCAGTCTAAGCCGATTTGAGCGCCTCTTAAAATTGGTGCAGCTCACAAAAATTTGGAAAATTATTATACGAGAATGCAAAAGGTCTATCGCAAATATTGAACGGATAAATAAATAATTCTGTTGGAACATTCCTCAATAAATATGGAATATCATGCTTCAGTTGTGTGTGTATGTGTGCAATTTGCCAATTTACCCGTCGATGTTGAAGGCCATTTGAGCGAAACCTAAATTCGTGGTAAGTGATGAGTGTGATCTCTAGACTGTTACTTAACTACCTTCTAAAACTTCTATTCCAAACTGATCAATCAATCGATTGTTTGTCACTAATTTTTCTCAGATATTTGTTTGATGTTAAAATGTATCGGTCTTTATCGTGGTAGCTCAAGTTTGGTGTTTAAAGATATGACTAATTTCACTCAATCTTCATTGGATTCGTGCTCAGTAGGACACTGTCATTTTCATAATTAATTGTTAACTCAAACACATTCATAAGATCTTTGATTTCTATATAGTTAAGAACTGTTCGTTTCAATTGTGAAGAATTTTGATTTTGATGGTTAAGACTTTACTCCCTCCTTCTAATAAAAGGTATGTTTTGATGCCAGTCTTAATATGCTCTGAAATGAATTTTTATACATAAATAATTTCAAAATAAACAATGGATGTATGACTTTCTGAGCGGGTTAAAAATAATGTGAGTTAAATCAGAAA
This sequence comes from Hyalella azteca, assembly GCF_000764305.2. Classification (NCBI taxonomy): domain Eukaryota; kingdom Metazoa; phylum Arthropoda; class Malacostraca; order Amphipoda; family Hyalellidae; genus Hyalella; species Hyalella azteca. Next base: position 94,244 of record NW_025943688.1, on the reverse strand, counting down.
AAATGAAAATATCATGATTTGATCTAAATTAATTATTAATATAAATAAGAGGTGAGAACTTAAAATATTCAACTATTGGGTAGAATGTCGCAAATTTCTATTACTCGCTGCTTTTAGCAGAAACTTTGTCAGTAATTAAATTCATTGGCTGCATCATGCGAGCAGAACTCAATTAATTACGAGTGTTATGCAGGAATTGTATTATAACTCTATTGCATCACTGTGACAAATGTAATCAAGTAACTTGCGGGTGTGCAGAACTGAGTGTTTTCGGGATTAACGACCTCTAAATTCTCTTTGATTTATATCACACGTGTCTTTCGAGCAAAAGTCAATTTTTTAATGAATTATGATGAAATCACATCACAAAAATATCACAAACGTTATTCACGAAAAAATTTTAACTTTAATAAACCGTTTGAGGAGCACTGATTGCGTGTCCGGAAAGTTTCACCGCCATCCTGCCTTCCGCAGAACCGGAAGCTGATGCCGAAGTTCGTGGTGAAGGAAATGGAGTCGCTGTACCTGGAGGAGCTTAAGACCTCCATAAACCTGCTCATGGCCAACCTAGAATCTCTACCGGTCTCCAAGGGCTCCACTGACAGTAAATACGGACTTCAAAAACTTAGAAAATATAATCACAGGTAAGAATTTTATTCATCTCTCCGCAATCTAGTATATCGATCATTGCCTCACATTCATGCTAGTTTATCGGCTTTTCTTAAGCATTATGTGCATATTGGTCTCTAAATTATTTGACTGCCTAGTGAAGGTATTCATTTCACTGCTACATTTTAACGTTTAGTTTCTCCTTTCACTCACATATTTTGATGGGGGAAAAACAAACATAAGTGGAGAGGAATCCCCTAAAAACATACAATATTTGAACCCAATTGCTCATAAATTGATTTACAGCGCAAATATTTGTTCGTTCGGATGTTGCCAATTAATAATTTACTTAAAATGTTCGCGTGGTTTTATCGTTATGAGGTGTAATCAAAACGTGTTCTATAAAAAATTTGGAGGTTTTTGACGTTCAACTGAAGGTTTCTACTCTTTCTATACGTCGAGTGTTGCGACTGGACCGGCGTGTATGGGATTCTTCATAAAATTTTGAACCGAAAAACTGGCTTTTGAGAAACACTCGCTGCTCAATAACGGTTTCTGAACATGCCACAGATGTTGACGTCATACCTGCTCTGTAGGCTCAGTAATCTATATAAATAATTCTCCACTATCGCTTCATAACAAAACTGAAGTCAACTGCGAAGTGGCATGCCTCAACACGTTAGCTTCTTCCGAGTCCCCACCGGAGTTTTTTGCTACCTATACTTTCTACCTTCATTTTTGAGATGTAACTTTTTCTTGGGATGTAGATTTTTATTCTCTGCTTGTTTCACGTTCGTAACTGGGGAGTTTCATATTGTTATTGTTTTCTGATGAATAAAGGCAGTTTTTAAATGTAAGCTGTCACTTTCTTCGTTCGGTCCGCGTTAAAGGGAATTTCTTCAGGTAAAGGTAAACAGTAAGTCCAGCGTTAATATCAGTATATGTATGTCTACGAACAAGATTTCCGAAAACGTAAGAACATTTAAAACCTTTAGGAGATTAATCTCCTGCTGGGATGAAAAATTATCGCAAACTTAAGCGTTTTTGTACGACACAATCGATTCTGAATCGATCAAGTCAGAATCAAGTAATTCTTCAAATCTTAGCCTCATTGTGACTTGGTTGTCTACTGTACGAGTAAACCGTGGTTCAGTGACGATTTTGATGTTTCGCAAACGGTTTTTAATTTGTCATTTCCTGACGGTCCACAGTCCCCGTCTTCTGTTTTTTTTCAACACTCTTACTGGCGTTGGAGCGATGATTGGTATTATGAAGAAAATCTATCTTGCACACTTTTATTTTAGTGTTTCCGGAGCAATGAACAATGCTATTAGATACATTTATTTAGGAATTCCCGGTCTCTCCAAACTCTCGTTGTAGTCATATACACATTTGTGGCTTTGCCGTTCATTTTCAGCCGCTCAATTCAAGTTACTCAGGAGGAGATGAGCCATATGCATCTCAATTTGATGTTGTCCGACGTTCATTCCTCTCGCTATGGACATAGTTTCCAGCTCCCTCATGGCAGCAAAGTGTTGGCAGTTTGCTTTTTGTGGGTCTTTCTTCACTTTCAGATGGGCCCCGAAAGTAATGCCGACCGTCATTGAGTATCTGGTGGGGTTTTTGGGAACTCTGGGGTGTCACGTCTCGGTCTCAAATATGCCGCCATTTTGGTACTGCCACCATCTCCTCTTAAACTACTTTATTCTATTCTAATTTACTTCCTATGTAGTAATAACTACCCCCGAGGAGCGGCACACAAGATTTTCTCTCGTAATAACAGAACGTTTGCTGAATTTTACATGAATATCTTGGCTCATTTATCGCTGCCTCTAGTGGTTCAACTTACGAACGACATCATGGAGGCCGTCATTTGACTGAATGAACCCGCAATGACATCATCTTTGCCGCGACAAGGATGTCTTGCAGGAGGCAATACAATGATGATAGATAGTATGGCAAGAATTACCTCGAGTATCAACATATCAGTAATGATTTGTGACACGAGACGTCTTGTGTGTCGCGACCCTCAACCATGGCCAGAACCTAAGCACCAACGCTTAACCAAACTCTCTCATTATTTCATTCCAGCATTATCTTTTTTTCTATTCCAGCAAAAAGTTTAAGCAGAAGAGGCTATCATCATTACCCAGTTTTGCCATTGCTGGCGAATCACTTAAATTATAGCCTAAGTTGTCGGAAATTGCTGCCTTTTGGTTTCTTGATTGCAGTAGCAGTAGAATATGCATCGAACCACACATGAAGTGTAAAGAGATTACAAGTAAATAAAGTAATTAAGATGCGGTTACTATAGATCAATAGTACATTTGATGTGATTGCAGAGCTGGAATCAAGAATCTATTAACAGACGACAGAGTTTGGTCAAGTTCACCCTAGAACCTGTCGTACGTAATCCTTTCTGCCTAAGTATTATGACTCTCTGGGGAAATTATGGCTGACTTTCTAGCCAAACTCGGTTGGTGCTTGCTGCAATCTGCTTGCTCACATCAACTGAAGACTTGACAGCAGAAAACAGCCTTGATTTACGCCAGCGAATAACATCCTCGACTCATGAGCTCTCTCTTCGGGTATTCCTCTCTTGAGGCATCCCTCTCCGTGCCTTTTTTTGGGGCATTCATCCCGATGCACCGATTGGAGCTTTTCTCACGATGCATCCTATTAGGCATTCCTTTCGTTGCGTTCGTTTGAAGCATTCCTCTGGACGCATTCCTACTCTGAAATCAGACCTTTTCATGCTCTATCACGAAGCTCGTATCATAGCTATTCAGTGATTCTTTAAAAAGAATTACCGCCCAGTTATCAATATAGAGAAGAATATATGCAAAAAAGGTTCAAATTTTAGTAGCTTTTATATCTATACTAATAAATTTGCTGAAATTTTAACGCTGAACTGGTGATTTTTATTCTTAAGAAAGAAATGAGAACTACGATACTTAGCGGGGATTTAATATTATCTCCCACTTGCACACTGAACTAAGTAAAGGTTCTTTTGATTAAAAATTAGCTTATTTCTCAGTCGCTGAGATTTTGCCTCCAAGCTGAAATTTTCATTCAAATTCTTCGGTGTTTGTTTCAGTTAATAAGAAGTCTTGTGCCGCGTATAATTACCGGAAAACTTGAGCGTGTAAAAACTTTGATATTCAATAGCATTACATTTGCCCAAAGAGATTGCCATGAAGTTCAACATTGCAAATCCTTTTTCAATTACAGACCGCATAGTATACTTCAGGTTGTCTGTCTGTTGTGAAGTGTTTGCTGTGCAATAATGTTCGCACAGGAAAGTGCAGAGCAGCCACCTTTCTCTTTCTTTCTTTATCGTAGAACACGTTGAGAGCAAGTAATTTGTTTCATGAAATTAATGTACACTTTTCTGCCTCTACCGTAGAATGTCGTGAATTTTTCTCTATTCCTTCAGTAATTTCCCATTATAAATTGCAATCCCAATCCATTATAAATTGCAATCAATCATCCAAAATTTTATGGAATAAAATTGATTTAAAATCCTTCTAGTCGTATTCTGACCGTAATTCCTACTCATTACCTAGGGAATAATCCTTCATCCTTCTATTCCAGCAGTAATTTTTATTTTCACCTAATGACCTCCAATATAAAGAAAGTTAAACATTTAATTCTATTCTCGCGTTCTTTTAACCCTCTTACTATTATTATACTCAGGCTATAGACGTTGTAACATCGTGCTCTTTTCAATCATATCCCGCTATAGAAACTCGATCATGCTTGATCCCTCAATCCAAATTTCCTACCTTGTGCAAATCCTTCTTTATCCTTCCAATTTTGTGGTCTATCAGAATAAATCGCGTCACAAAATTGCGCTTCCTGTCAATTTTCCTACCAGCGTTTGTGCCGCAATTCCCTGCCAAATGACCTCATCTATGCTTTGTTTGAAATTCTCGAATGGACTTGATCATTTTGATTAGCTTTTTCAATAGTCCACAATTAGCGTTTATTAAATGTTCAACATCATTAATATCTATTCACCTCGGTGCCAATGTGAGACCATTTAGCAAACATGAAATTTTTGTTTCTACTTCGTTGTCACCGAAGTCCATCGGCCGTAAAAATATGTTAGAATAATTCCTTAAGAGATTTCTGGAGATTTCTCGTTGCGACTTAAGGCGTGTTTTTGAATAAAATAGAAGTTGTTGCAGCGGATGTTGAGGTGATGTAGCATATATGCATTCCAGCTCAGGTATCTCGGCTGCGTTGCTCTATAGCGTAAAATTTCAATGCTCGATTCTTCTGTGCATCCAACCTTTGGTTTGATGATAGATCACGAGTTGAGAGGCAGACGCATTTCCCAATAGATATTTTAAAACATATGTTACTACCTTGTTTAGTTTGAAAAGTGAAATATATTTTTATTCGTGCGTTTTTTCAAGTTAACAAGGAATTCAAGTGAACAATGCTGTAGAAACTTTTTCGAAGATTTCTCCTTCGTTGTATTTAATTTTCTTTCCCACCGTCCAACTTTTGTTGCTTTTTGCTTATTTTGAATAAAATTTTTATTGTGTCCGGGATAAGTGGATTTCAAATAGGTCCATACAAGACAAGTCTGGCTTATGCAATGCATGTTGAAAATGTCTTAAGCGTTTTTTTGCAGATATTAAATTACATTAGAACAGTCGATTGAATCACTTTTTTTTGGTCGCAGACTGTACTATAATAGCATTGCTTTAAAGCTGTTGACTTCGATGTGGTTTTTTACACTAGGTCGAGATTTTATTACTCAGGATTTTGCTCGTAATAATTAGGTTGTCCAAATTAATGACGCTTCTTTCTATTGTGGCTGTCAACCCTGTGTAAGGTTGACCGCCACATTGCTGAAATTCAGTACTAATATCTGAACTTATTAAGAAATTCAGTTGCTTCTCATTTTGACACTAAAAATCGTTATAGAAGTCCAGTTGTTGTTGTAAATTATTGACATTTTATATCGATCATAAAATAATATTTTTTCCAACAGTAGAAGGCTCAAAAATAACGCCATTTAATTATGGACAATCTAATGCGTATAGACCAAATCGAACAGAAGCAGCTCGTCGGATGTGGTTTCCCAAAGTTCACAGTTATTAATGTGGTGGGTGTTTCATTTTTCTTCAACAGCAGCGACTCTTTGCTCTCTCACAGTCTCGACAACCTCAGTAGACGAAAAAAGTACAAATTTTTCCAGAACCTCACTCACAGGAGAAGGTGAGTGAGGCTTCCTTATCTGCCATCTAACATTGTAGCTTCAGCTTAGATTCGCTTATAATTGTACTGTCTATCTCTCGTACTCAAGACTCGTCGCTTCAGTCGATCCATGTTCAACACGAAGATACTCGTGTATTTGTGTGTTAACAATGTATACAAGTCACTCTTGCTGCAATGACTTTCTAACGACATCTCGGAACACACATAGGCCGTTTAAACTCGGTAAACATACATAGGCCATTTAGACTCGGTAAACATACATAGGCCATTTAGACTCGGTAAACATACATAGGCCATTTAGACTCGGTAAACATACATAAGCCATTTAGACTCGGTAAACATACATAGGCCATTTAGACTCGGTAAACATACATAGGAATCTCGTTCAAGTTTAGTAACACGTAAAGCTCGAGCTTCATGGGCGCACGAACTTAACGCGTGAATTGAATTTATGAAGTCTACTCACAAGGTTTATTAAAGGCTCAAAAACTTAGTGGATGAAGTTACTCAAACATAGTTAGTTACTAAACTTACATACAAACACTGAATTTGTGCCTCAGAAAACATGACTATCAAAAAGCGCTGCTAATTGCTCAACATATTGGAACGTCCAGTATCTATCAATAATAGATCATCTTGTGCATGTATATTGAAAATTTTTAAAATAAGGGGTCTGAGAGTTTCATCATACATACAAAAAATCACTTGTAGCGTGATAAAGAGGAGGTTTTTTTCTATGATACGCAGTTTACTTTCAATTCAAACCAATTCTGTTACAAATCAGAAATCAATCATGTCATTCGTAAATCATTTAAACAGGCGTTCAATGCTTTAGTAGTTTAATTGGCAACAAATGCCTGCATTTTCTGTTTAACATTTAAATGCTAATTAGTCTGCAGCTTAATGCTTAGTTAGCGAGCTTCGTTGAGATTTAGCTGCTCAGAATAAGCTGCTTAAGCTGGAAACTCTGACATGCCATCTTGTTGATATTATGGGTTGAATAGCAGCATAAATTTGGTTGTTGTGCTATGTCATGCCGAAATCCCGCAGCAGCAAGGAAGCATACATTCAATTTAGTTCGAGGGCGACTCATTAAGTAAGAATTTTAATCTATAAAATTTTTAATAATAATAATACCTAATTATTAAAATAAGTTTATTCACGTAACCAGACCAATCGAATTTAATCGATTTTGGTCTTCACTTACAATTTTAAATCGAAAACATTTTGAGCTTCAAATTTCCAGTGTATTTACCCAATGCAGGCACTTTTTTCATTGAAAAAAAAAATTATTTATCGTGACTTCACCACCTGATCACAAGTCTATTCCTGGGAAAGAGAAATGAAAGCAACAAGAAAATAAGGTCCATGCTGATATTTGTCATGCCACACTGCCTCCGTCGCAGTCGATATACCTTTTAAATTTGCTACTTAAAATCAAATTGACTTCTCATAGTGCCATAAAATTAATTCGAAAACTTCTAAAAAGGAACTAAAAAAATGTCTCGATAATTTTATTGGCGTAAAGACTTGGCTGAGGCAAAATGTGACTTTTGATAGATCAAACATTCATCGCTCTTCACATTTAAAACAACGCAAACAAGTGAATACAGACAACACATCGCTTTTAGTTGGAGTTGAAGTGTTATATGTGTTTTGCTGTTGCTCTTCTTGTCGCTGTACGATTCGTTTCTGCTGCTCCTGTTGTTCCGTTGTAGCGGGTGATGTTTTTTCCGTGTTTTTTTTTGCCCTGAAAATTATTGGGATTATATGATTAGCTTACGATGGTTATCTTCTACATGTTTCTCTTCCGAGTAGCAAATTCTGAAAGTTTCAAATCAGACAAACATGAAAGAATGTTCGGCTCCAAAGCCTAAAATAAATTGGCCTATACAGCCTAAAATAAAGCGGCGCCGGCACTTCATGGGCTAGCGCCAGTTCATAAATGTATAAATGTTTTTTGGTTTCAAAAATTGCCTTTAAGTTTCAGTATTCTGATTGATTTTTTTTTCCAATTAACTGATCAAAAGTTGTAACTTCTTAATTTTATATTTCTATGAGAAGCGCTGTAATTAACACTTGATTACCATGGACTCGAACGATCCGCTTTACTTTTCATGGGAAATGTAAGGGTTTTATTGATTTGCGATATATTTATGCCGTGGAAAAAAAGTTACTTGATGTAAAGTTTTCTTCACTGAAAAATTATCTATTCATCTTCAAGACATTGGAAGTCGGGCATCTGAAGTGTACCGGAGTGGGCCATATATTAGGTCTTGGTATCTCTGGTATCTCGGATGCGAAGATTAAGTCTGCATACGACCTGCGGTTATTCGAATTGTTCTAGAAATGATTCGAAAATTCGACATAAATTTCCGATTTTCAAAAATATTACTTTTTGCTTGACGATCATTTCTTATATAATGGATTTTATCTTATTTGTGAAGTATTGGTTTTAGTTAACATTTTGAGTAAAGTTGAGACGCATTTCGTTGTCTTTGGTTTTCTCATCATAATTTTGATGTATACGATCTATCCCAGCACAATATGGTAATTTGTACGCACAAATTAGTACTCTCGCCACGACATGGTAGTTTACTTGTGTGTACTCTACTGTTGCGTATAATATTTTTTAGCACTACATGATGGTTAGTGGGTGCGACGTCTCGATCGTGCAATTATTTTTCCTTTGAGAACTTCTTTCTGTGTACAACTTTCTTGGTGTATTTCCAATCTTGATTGTTCATAACTAATATGTGTAATGAGTGAAATCTGGCTCAAATGTATGCTACCCTCATCAAAATTTAATTGCAATAATTTACTGGTCGTTAAAATGAACGGACTAACTAAAACTGACTAAATTAAAAACTGTTCAGTTTAAGAGTAGGTTTAAGTACTGAACCTTTCAACGCATTGCCGAGTTTTTGCTGATGATTTTGATATGGGTAGCTCACTAATGGGTATATAATACAGTTTTGTGCTTCTCACTTCTTCCTACGAACGAGTATAAGTGTTTCATCATCTATTTTCTCTCGCCGTTGGTCGGTAGATTTGCTTTTTGGTGTGGGCATGATTCGTGGTAGGCCTACGTAGCTAGACGTCCAAGTTGATCTGAAGAGTACGGGATTGTAGAGATTTGTATTTAGGCTCAAGTACCGAGTGATTTATTCTTGTGTTATTATTCTTGATATATCTGGGGTATTGTGTCCTGGAAAATTGTTTATATGACTAACATTAATAATTTGCATCTACATATCAGCAATGTTTTTATAAGCAACAGGTTATAAAATTTGTGTCCATTTTCAGCATGGTTGCAAGTTATTAATTTCATATTTTTATGTGAAAAGTGTTCGCATTTATCAGTAATTTTAAGCACAAAGAGACTGCAGCAATAACGCGTCTGAGAGGCGTTACTGGCTCTGAACACATCGTGACGTTTGACGCAGCGTTGACGTTACTGGCTTTGGACGCTACAACCTTTTGTGGAGGTTTAATTTCGTTTTTTTTTGTATTTGAATTTTCCTTTTGCTATGTCCTTTTGGACAAATATTTCTTTCTTCGATCGGACCGTTTGACTCCGAGAAAAAATACTCCTGTCGAAAATTGGAGAGAATGATGTAAGGAAGATTTTCGAATACATTTTTCATTGACTTCATTTTATTATTGTGTCGTGACATAACCCATGAAATTTCTGTTCGGGCATATCACAAGCCTGTTTTATGATTTCATTTATTTTCTTCTGTTGTATTGGATGTTTGTTTGTCATATCTTTGTACGTGTAAGATTTTATAATTATCGGTAATTGCCAGAATGCAATAAAGTGTTTTTTATTCACACTGGAATTTTAGGCTCGCCAGAGTTCCAAAGATGCATGTTTATGTAAGGGAGCATATTTGAATACTGTAATAACGTATAAATTACTCAATATAGATGAATGACTTGATAAAACCTGAACCACGCATATTCATCATATAATTCTTACGTATCACTAATTTATCTTATGTTGGGGACAAACACTTTGCATTACTCTTCTTCACTTGGTTTCTCTTCTTGACAGATATCAGCATATGAGCGTGACTGCTAAGTTATTGACTTGCATTCGGAATAGAACGGAATATTTATTAAATATCTGTTTTTTAGTTGTAAATGAAAAATTTCTACCGCGTAAATTTCATGGAACGTAAAGTCAAAGGAGCAAGCGATAACGAGCTCATGTAGACATGCCTCCAACATGCCGCGACCGGGGCTCGTGAAGCCGAGTACAGCGCGCCCGACAATCAAGTTCAATCATATCTCGTTCAGTGCCCCACCGAAAATTCATTCGTGTTCAGTGGCTCACTTTCAACGGCAGTGCACCGTCATTCATTTTAACGTTTATTCAGCCCTCAAATTCCACCACTAATTCCATAAATTTAAAGCAGAATATATGTCCAACAACTCGTAATATGAAAGGATATTCAGTGCTTAATAATTTGAGGCACATTAAGCCATTCATATCTCAAACTTATATAATGCTATTCTTAATTGTAACGTATATGCAATCTTGTGTCTTAATAATTTTGTGTCTTTGAAATTAACCCGCCATTAATGGGTTTTAATTCAGAACTGACATTTTGTGGATTTGAGGATTATGTCGGATTATGTCGTACCATAGTATCAGCGGTAAACCAGTTGACTGTAACGCATCGCATTTCAGAAGCCTTCCATATTGTGGAGCTTATGAGTCGTCTTCTTCATTAACATAACCTCATGAACTCTCATACTAACTCATGAATGTGTCTCTCCTCATACGTTCTGTGATGTCCGCTGGGTCTAGACGGTTACTCACCTTACTGCAGTACGTGCTACTTTGTTCGCACCTCATCAACTAAAATCAATACTTCCTATTTTAATACTACCAACTTCCCTCACTTCTTTCACTCTCACTCTAGTCCGCTTGCTTTTTTGACGCAATTTCTCCACCGTGTGATTTTTATGACACTTTAAGTTATTTTAAATGAATGATACACTAAATGAATTTTGGTGTATTTATCGTACAAATCTCATAGTTCTTCAAGGAAAATACTCTGATAAAATAAATACTCCAACCATTCTATTTTATCTTCTCGTTCAATCGTTCCGCTTCCTTTTAGTGATGATTTCCTAATCGTATTTTTCGCTATTCTGCCGTATAAACTCTAGGCCCCAATTATAAACTAAAATTGTAATAGGTAGTGAAGGTAGTTAAGGTAGTGAAGGTAGTTAAGGTAGTGATAGCTTTTCGTAATTTAGTTGCTTTTTAGCCTTGTCCTCTCCGTCTGATAGCTTCTATAGAGTATTTGCGTAGAAAATTCTTAAAGATCCAAGGCGAGATAGCACCGCTGTTATATGCTTCGTTGTCAATAAAAAACTGGTCCGACAATACAATCTCCGGGAATTATTATCTGTCCGTGTGATTCTTCATCTTTGTTTTAAAGGAAAAATTTTATCGGTTCAGGGAATTTGGGAATAAAAGTGGAAAAAATTTTTTTCCTCGTCAAAAATATTCTGGCATGCATAATTCTTCGTAATTCGCTTTCTCGATTCCACAACTGCGAATCCAATTAAGGATTTGCAGTAGTCGTTTGGACTCGTTAGGCTACATTGTTCTTAAAATCTACAAACATTTTGTGTCTCGAAAACCTCATTAGTTGATTGCGTTGGACAATCATGTTTCGTTAAGCAGTTTCGAAGCTCTGATTTATTTCTCTGGCTCACTTATTTATTACATGAAATGGGGATGAGGTTTCATTGCATACCTTCCGTTTCAAGGTTTCCTACCAGTCGTTTTCTACATGCAATGTGTGTCCAGTCGTTACTCGGCGTGTTGTCTTCAATGTTTTTTTTTTCTAGCGATCTTTATATAGTTTTTTCCCCGTCTTTTAATTCTTCTTGATACTGAGACGTTGTTTCTTCCCGTTTTTGTCCTTCAATTCTTTCCGCTCTGAATGATTTTAGATGGCATTTCAGTGTCTGCCTTCTATGTTGAATCTTATGGTCCATTCATTTTTTCAGTTTTTGTATGATTCTGTAAATGTTCATATCATCCCATTAACGTACGCTAATTGTTCGTGTTCTGAGATCAGAGGACTTTGCACGAAAATTCATTTTAATATAGTTGAATTTCGACGTATTTTATCGCAGGGATATTGTCAGCGTGTTATTCTTTTGACTTATTATTCAACCAACATAAGAAGTCCTGAGTTCAAACGCATCTCACCTGCTCTCTGTAAAAGTTCCATTCATTTACAATTCTAATCGTTTCATGTTCTTTCACTTTCAGCATCGTTAGTCCCAAAGTTCTTTCAGTTCTTTTTAATTCATAAGGGATTTTAAACCGGCTGGGTCAAAGTTCTAAACTATATTTTCTTTTTAATGCTGTGTCTGCTGATTCGAACGCTCTGTATATAAATGTGATAGTAATCATTATGAGTGTCTATACATTCGAGAGCAAACCCGTTACTGTAAATTCATCCACTCAATCGCCATCAGATCGTAAGCTGGTCTTGCCTCTATGTTAAATGTCAAAGTTTTTTCGTCAACATATCATCAGCAGCGTTGACGAACTCAGAGCATGTGAATCGTGTATACGTTTCGTGAGCGAAGTGTTCACTATACCAGTGTATGCTACGCAGTCGAGATCAGGCAGATACTCCCAAAACACGCAGAGGAAAACTGTGTTGAAACGTATTTCTTAAAGAGAAAAATCTTACTGCGGGCATGAATATTCAAAATATTTTCTAGCTTGATTTCAATTATCAAAATTAGCTCATTTTTTTCACCAAGACTGCCGTCGTACTAAAAAAAATCAACGTTATAGGTGTGTTCGGTTTCGTAACAACAGTGCGGCCGCAACCTGGATCTAGCGGTTTATAATCAAGTACGTATAATCAGCTGTGTGAGTACAGATATGTAATCACCCCAAGCTTGACTGTACTAAAATTTGGTATTTGGTGTTTGCGACTATTGCCAAATGGCCTGAAATTGTGAGTGAAATATTTTCGTGATCGGACAGCCTTTTTGGGCGTGTAAATTATATTCACGACGGGCAATTTTAAGTTGATGAATGGGAGTAACCGCGAATAAACTGAACCTACTTCAGTTTGCCAGGAAGCTAGCTGCCTCCAGAACTCCGTCGATCGTATGACGCGCCTCTGATGCGCGAGCAAACCGCCGTTAAATTTTGATTGCAATCAGGCAAAAAAGTTCACCACGTTGGAGAACAGCGTAGAATTTTTGTGAGTTACAGCCCTTTGTAAAATTCGAAATAATGTTTAAGGGAAATTCACTCATATGTTTACTTCGTTTTCAAAATGAACATATACTATTCGAAATTTGCAAATAAAATCAACTGTTGGTCATGAAACAGTGTACGTATTTCAATGAATGAAAATTAATTCTCACAAATTTAATCAACTCTTCCCATTTTACGCGTGGGTTTTTTGTGTTTCAACCCACTGTCAAACGACACGTCTTTTGTCTCTGTTCCACTCATTTTTTCTGAAGCATTTTTCGCCTTGTTATCATTTCACCATCACATACGCTCCTTTAATTCGCATTCAAATAGCTACTTTCCCCAATATTTGTGCCGCATTTGACTTTTTCATTTCTAGGAGGAATTATATGCTCCTGTTTACTAAAATTTTACGCATGTCCAACATAAATAAATTCAATCTTTGGTCGGCGGCAAATTTTCTGATGGCAGAAATTGATCATGTTGAGGAGCCCGTGTGTGTGTCCACCCTCAAACCTGACTATATTTCTTTCTTTGTTGTGCCTCAGCCGAAGAAGGAACTCGATCCTAAGGCAGGTGGCTCCACTAGCTCGCTGTATCAGTGGACTCCCCCTACACGTTGTATATTTGTTGTTTACTTTGTTTACTGCTCTCCTAGATCTTACATACTACACCATTCTGACCAGGCTCTTAAAAGCTATGAAATGTTCATTCGTGTCTTTAACATTTCTCAGTGAACTTTTTTTTTCTGCAGTTCTGTGGAATAATGTAAATAAAGCCGCTTTGGGCTGCAGTCGCAAGAAAATGAATAAAAGAGCCTGTTCATTTTTGTGTAGTGCGAGATCCTTGGCTGGCATCGTGTCCATGTACTCTTATTATTATCTCACTTCCCAGACTACCTTCTTACCCGCGCCTTTCACTTTCTTGCGTTAAAATACTTCATTATTTCATATATCAATTTTCTACTGCATTCAAGATGCACTCCCTGGTATACACTTATCGGGTATACTTCACTACACAACTGCTAGTCCATACGATTTAACTTCAAATTTTCTTTCTCTACATTCTTTTTTAATACGTTCTACCATTTACGTTCTTTGTTTGTATTTTTGAGATTAATATCTTTCACTTTACTCTCTTTAATACAACTGTAAATACTTCTTTACTTAGGTTTTCCGTTTTATATGTTCACTAAAACTCAAAAAGTATACACGGATTATCAGAGCGAACAACCAGTATCAGTCAACCCTTGACTCATTTTCCACTCACCTGTTGAACGTTTTACCTGCCTTCGTGTTGAACTACGAACCAAAGTTTCGTGTTCTCGACTGGTATAACCCGTGACTGTTCCCTCCTTCATCCCGGCTGTTGTACTTTCTACAAATTTTCCTAATTTTCCAGCTAGCATTAAGTATGCCACTTATTGCTACTACAGTGTACAATGTACACTACAGTGTAGCATTAAGAATACTGCTACTTGTGCTACTCAAGTAGCATTATATATTAAGATAATGATGCTTCAGGATGAACCTGAGAGAATAAATTCCCAGAAGAGGATCAAATATGCTAATAGAAGTTCTTGTTAAGCAAAGTATTATTGATTTCAGCGTGCACAGCATTTATATTCAATATCGAAATATTCTAATATATGAAAATTTTTATTTTCTATAAATTTCACATTTCAATTAACTGGATTCCGTGGTTCACTGTCGCTCAATTCAAATATTTTTTGGGGTAGAACGAACAATATAGAAAATGAACTAAATGATTTCAGTGAACCTTCAGCCTGTCTCTGTCCACGAGCGATTAGAATAATCAATCAAATATCTCAGATATAAGAACTGCAGTGTCTAGTAAACAAACTACTGCAAAATGCTTTGTCTATCTCCTATTTCATTAAAATAATATTCGTTTCGTTTAAAGTTGCGTATCTGTTTTCGTGTACATATTTCGTTTGTGTGCGGACTGTTTTCTATGTATCCTGGTTTATACCGTGCCTGTGGTTGCATTGAGTCGCCTCGTGACTTTTACTGTGCTCTCTTCTCTACTCATGCCTTTCCTGGTGTCAGTTGCATCGATCGTTTCAAGCCGCTAATCTCAGTAAAGATGCAGAAATACAATGAAAGTAGGTCCATTTTGTCAGCACTGTTAAATTTAGTCGCCGAGGAAATCGATAACCTATATTCCAAGTACGGAAACACTATGAAAGCCATGAAAGTTTGAGTCTTGATTGAATCCGATGGAAGTAAAAGCTTGACAATAATTTTCATTAATATCATCGTAGGTAAATTTCTGTGACGTAATACTGGGCCTAAATATGGCACAGATCTCGAGTGATATGAAATATCACAGATATTTCAGCAATAAGTAATATAATATAATAATATTCACAAATAAATGTTTGAAATAATGTACCCATGGCACCCATAGAACAGGCACAGAACCAAAAATTTTTTCCGTTAATTGTTACCACGACTCTTGATTCATGTCATTTTCAATGATGACATGTATATCTATAGCATACATATCATCTTATAGCATTAGTTTGACTTCTTCATAGCTATCGATATTAAAAAGTTAGGATCGCAAGCCTTATTTGAAGCTTCAACAACTTTTTGGTGTTTTCTTTGGGTTTTTGGTTATGAACAGTTGTGTAGTTCTGGGTAGTGGTGTTCTGGGGTTGTGTAGTTATTTGTTGGTTTCTTCACGGAGTTTTGGGCCTCTCTTGTATGGATTTCTTCGCTTCCCGTGCAACGACGACTTTTAAGTGGACGAGTTGGTAGCTTAGAAATACATTTTCATCTGAGGGTTTGTATCAATTTGTACAGCAATTGTGAGTTTAATGATAATTTAAATGCATTGTTAATGGTTAGACAGACTAAGATAATAACAAGTCTTATGGATTGACGGCGTCGTTAGTAGCTCCCGTCCATCTGACTTCTATTCCCACGCCAAGCAAGTTAATTGAACACAGGCATTATTAGGCTTCTAGCCACTTAAGAGAAGCACCCTTTACCGTATCTGGATTGTCGACCGTAGGCGCATCAATTCTTCATCAATATTGAAGAGGCTTCCCAAACGGGAATTAATTCCGTCTCTTATCGACCAAGCGAGACAATAATTGTGCGGGGTCACCAAATTCATCTAACACAATCGTTTCGCACTATTAAATTTAAATCTCTAATGGATATCTGATGATAGAGTTTCAAACCGGGCTATTTAACGCAGGTATTGTTTCGACGATTTTTCCGTAAACACAAATCTTAACCGTCAAATTTTTCCTCATTGATTTCTTTGCTACATAAGCTTCGCTATCGTCGTTGTCCAACTCCATTCTGCTAAGTTACAAATCTAAGAATTTATATTGTTTATATCATGAGAAGGGTCCTGCGTGGAGGTATATCTCGCACATTCTTATTCTTCCTTGCTTCTTTTAACACCCTCTCTTCCCTCCTACGGCTGTTTATATGAGCATGATTGCGCATTCCGAGCTCAATTCGTTTCCTGCTTCCGCATGCTGCTTGTTGTAATCCTATGCTTTTGGTATGTGATTTACGGTCAGTGGATAATTTCATAAATGCATCTATAGCGAAATATGATACCATTTAATAGCATGACATCTTGCTTATGCTCATCCACGAAAACGTCTGCCGACATGTCCAGTTTTGACTGCATAAAGACACAGCTTATCAGCCTTTTCGCCAGTCCTTGAAATTAACCATCCAATAAACGTGTAATGTTCGCTAAATAATATCATGTTGTGGATGTTGCTAGAGTGTTCAACTTGATCAACAGCAATATAATTAATGAGTTCCGCGTTCGAGTTTTGATGTACATCCCCTGTGTAATACAACCGTCTGTATTATAAACAACCATTGAAGAGTGTGCTGAGTGTCTGGCCATTGAATCCATGCATGATGTAATGAGATGTTCGTTGTGTGCACTAATGACTATACAAAGTAAGTTATTTGAAATGAAGCTTATAAGATATTTTATTGTTTTAAATGTGAAGAAATAATTTTATAATTTATAATTATTGATATTAAAATAATTCGATTACTGTGCAAATGAATAGATAAATAATTTCTAGGCTAGTCTCACGTTCATTGTGTAACTATATTAATGTCATACATACTTGGAACAATTAATTTTGGAACTCTCATCTATATAATTCATGATGAAATTTATCTTTCGCACTCACAGAAAATTGAGCTCATGATTATTCAGAACGTGAAGATTATAAATTTTTGACTGCAATTGAGTTTGATATTGATTTTGAATTGATTTTCGATATTGAATATAAAATTCCGACTAACATTTAAATTTAACACGTCATGCTGTATTAAATGAGAGCAAATATTTTTTCAGCCAACAATGTCTCGTGTTAAAATCGAAGACAATCGCTCGGTTTCTATAGATTGACTGATAATGTATATACTACATCCATGATATATGCAATAGATAGTGAAATTAGAGCGCACATACCTTCTTCCCTTCACATAGCAAATTTCTGTTTTTTTATGCGTGCGACTCCCTGCCATGTCATTCAATGTCATTAACGATTAAATCTCCGTATAATATGCATCATTCCCTCCCAACGATGCAACGGTGCAGTCCCTCTCCATTAAACTATTTCCAACAATGAAAATATATCATGATGTGGTTCTTAGAAAACAAATTAAACATCCACTAGAAGAAGTAAGATGAACTCAGTCTTCAAACGTTTTAATTGGATTTCAAGAGAAAAAGAGAAATCATGCAGGTTTCCACACAATAATCATACCAGCTAACCGTTTCCTCCTACTCAATTTCATCACAATGAAATGCATTATTTATCGGAGAATTTTGGTTTTCAGCATCAAATACCATTTCAGATCAAAATAAAATGCAGTCGTCATAGACACACATCATTATCTTGTGATTCTGTAGAGATATGCGAGGCAGAGTACAATTCTGCATAAGTACTTTTCCTTATTCATCAGCAAGTCTTTTCAATTTCTAAATTTTATTAAAGGGCAAAATATGTTAGGTTAATGTTTACTGCGTAATAGTAGCTAGAAATGAGTTATCGTGTCATTTGAGCTGTGACTAATCTAATATCTTTTTGTTCTTTGCTTCAATCTCCTCTCCAACACAACGTTAAACGCGATCGTTCAATGACCTGACAACAACTTTGTTGCATTCCCATGGTCGCTCAATGCATCATGCTCCTTCGGACTGACATGCCTACACAATCAATGTGCAAATGGTGGATTTTAATGCACCGTGCCTACGTCTCCCTTGCATCTGTGCCCTGGACCCACATCTTCAAAAAAATTATTTGGATGGGACTTCATTACCCGGATACTTCATTGGGCCTCCAGGTCCCAAAGTTCGCTGGGCGGTCGAGACTCTGAGTCAATAGACACAGAAGTGACGCTTTCCAAGATGGACGTGGTGTTGTCTTTCATCCTCGAGGTTAGTTCTAAATTTCAGAGGAAAAATTTCCTAGAGTGAGCTGAGAACGAAGTTAAAAACACCCCGGCCTTGTATATATCTTTTAAGTGGAATGTGACTTTTCAGATTATTTCGTGTTTTGTTGTACATTATTGTGTTACCGGTGAACTGACCATACTGAGCTAGGCTGAGTTCAAATAAGATTTGTGCGCCTTGTTTATTCCTGTAAAAAGATTAATCGATTTGACTGAAAGTTTAACATTCACATAGGTGGCTAAAAGTTACATTTTAAGCAAAAAATTTCAGGTCTGTGCCAGTGATTGAAGAGTTGTGATTGCCATAAGGTGCCAGATTGTTGTCTATGGTAGGTGGTGGTGATGGAGGTGCGGGGTCTCAAGTGACACAATAAGGTGCTAGTTTGTTGTCTATGGCAGATGGTGGTGATGGAGGTGCGGGGCTCAAGTGACACAATAAGGTGCTAGTTTGTTGTCTATGGTAGGTGGTGGTGATGGAGGTGCGGGGCTCAAGTGACACAATTAGGTGCTAGTTTGTTGTCTACGGCAGGTGGTGGTGATGGAGGTGCGGGGCTCAAGTGACACAATTAGGTGCTAGTTTGTTGTCTACGGCAGGTGGTGGTGATGGAGGTGCGAGGTCTCAAGTCGCTGCCCCCGGACCGCGTGGTGTACTGCACCATGGAGGTGGAGGGGGGCGAGAAACTCCAGACTGACCAGGCGGAGGCATCCAAACCCATGTGAATATGATTCTTTTAATTCCTATACTCAACGTAACTTATCAAGTGAAATGCCTTGAGTGCCGTAAAAATACGTGTTTACTCCTAAATTTATTCATAAGTAAGCTAATTAATCTCGTGCAAAGAATATGAGTTAATTACATAGTATAGATGAAATACGTATTAATATAGTGATATTAGCAATTAACGAGCTACAATAAGACACTTTGGCGACGTTGATGTCAATTTGCAGGTGGGATACACAAGGAGACTTCACCACCGCGCAGCCGCTGCCGAGCGTCAAGGTGAAGCTCTACACAGAGAACGCCTTCATGCTCGCCCTGGAGGACAAGGAGCTCGGCAGAGTTGTTTTGCATCCCACGGCGCTCTCAATAAAGGTTAGTAACGTTTATTATGCCTTTATTTCTTGTAGAAATCAATTAGTCTTGTGCCGAGCTTCATTTATTGTAAAAATAATCTATTATTGTAGCATGCTTAATTTGTTGTAGAAATCAACCATTCTTTTGGCAAGCTCCATTTATTGTAAATTTAAATATTATTGTGCCAAGCTTAATTTGTTGTAGAAGTCAACCATTCTTGTGACATCCTTCATCTATTGTATATTGTATCTATCTATTTTCTAAGTCAGTAAATTATAAGCCATTTTGTTATGTAGCGACAATTCTGGTACGAATGTTTAATCGACCTAACTGTTTCCGAAAATATTTTCTGTAAAACCTCTACGATTTTGGTACATTCATTAATGATTATTTTTTACTTATTAGCAAAGAGAGTAAGTTGTTCATCATGATGATAGAAAAATGTAAGCGTAAAATAAATATGCTGTTCATGGAATTTTGTAGATAGTTACTCATTAATTAATATAGCTATTAAGCTGTTCGTAAGTTTCGTCATTTTATAACGTTAACACACGCGACTGCCTTTCGGTTCGTCAATAAATCTAAGATTAATTAGCAAGGTATGACAAGTATTTATATCATTAGTTTGCTTATAACAAACTTGCTTTTGATTCTATATAATTTTGCATGCATCCTCGTAATGTTATTTCGTTGTAAAAACCATGCATAATTATTAAGATTAGTATTAATCGCAATTATTATTAGTCATAATTTGCATGATCATTAAATCGTCTAATAATTTTCGATTCATAATTATTGAGTTTATTGGCCTCCAAATTTTATGGAGTCTGCACCTATACCGCGATAAGTCTCGTGAAAACCATCATGAGCCTTATCGCAACCAAAAAACTAGCGCAACCATCATTGAAGTGATAAGAATTTCCACTGCTCCTGTTGCCACGTATAACCGAATTATCTGTGCCGTTAGCGAAGGCTTAATAAACATTGATGAAGATATGCCGTGAAAAAAATAGATGATGTAGGTCTGTTGTGCCACGAAACAAAAATGAAAACTTATGTGGCGTCATTGCTGAAGTGCATGTCTATCGATGAATTGAAACATTTTCGCATTAATTCATCGTGCCAAATTGATACTGTTTCGACTCCAGTTAGGATGCACTTCCTGTTGTACTGTACAACTGGGGAGATTTTTAGATTAATGTTACTATTGTGCATGTACTGTTTGAGACCTCTTCAACTCTGGTACAGTTTGTGACGCCTTCAAACTCTGCAACAGTTTGTGACCCCTTCAAACCTGTTACTGTTTGAAATCCTCTTCAAACCCTGGTACTATTCAAAACCTCCTTTAAACCCTGGCACTGTTCGGAACCCCAATGACTCATGCTCAGCAATGCATGGATCGTCGTCAATGTCTATCGTCTCAATTATCGTAGAAGTAGAATAATTGCGGATATAGTTGGTAGTTAAAGAAGGAACCTGTACGTGTCTATATGCATTGCTTGCTCATATGATAAGTGTCCCCCCTGACCGTCGAGAACGTCAGCTCAACACACCGGTTGAGTAATGAATCCCACTGACTCTACTAACATATGTTAGTGGTTTTATTTTCGCAGTTCCCCCGCGTACTTCAGCAAAATACCTGAATAGGTTCAGTAAGAACCTATTCAGATGAGTGAATATAGTGCAGTATGAGTGAATAGCGTGGTAATCACTCTTGATTATTGTAAATTTTTTTCCTATAATAAATTCTGATTCATGCCATCTCATAATATCCTTTGGGTCCCAAGGAATTTTATTGATGAAAACTCTAGATAACCCATGTTTTGGTTGCCCCCCAGATTCGCAGTGTACGTTAGACTAACGCTTATAGTCAATATGTGTTGGTGGTTGCCTTCGACAGGCTCCAGAGTGGCACAAAATGACGGTACCGAAGAACGCATCAGATCAGGACCTCAAGATTAAAATTGCCTGCCGTATGGACAAGCCACAGAACTTGAAGCACTGCGGGTGAGTTCTAGTCGCTCTTCGTTAAGTAATCTAATGAAACGTTGACTGCTCGATTATTACATAATTAGCCTTTTAGACTTAGAGCTACTTTTCGGGCTTGAAACGCCGCGTCATTTGATTAAAGCTTATATGAACCAACGCAAATAAAGCGTTAATTTTGAGCAGTAGTAACAACCTGATCAAATAGACTCTCATAACTCTTCCATATTTTATAAAATATCTACACCTAGATTGCAAATTCCCGTTGGGCATCAATAACTATCAAGGAATATTCCTAAGCGAGAAACAGCAAAATAATGAAATTGCAATGCAAAAAATTTTCTATGAAACACCATCCCTCTATTGCCAATCGCGACTCGTTTGTGAGCGGATTCCTGCCAATGATTATCTTATATGCGCGTGGTTGACAAATTAATATTGATTGAAGTGATATGAGTGGAGTGGATAAACCTCTGCTTTACAACCTCAGATATTCGTACGCGCTGGGCAAGAGCGTATGGAAGAAATGGAAGAGGCGTTATCTGTGTCTGGTGCAGGTGTCTCAGTACACGTTCGCCATGTGCAGCTACAGAGAGAAGAAGAGCGAGCCGACAGAGATGATGCAGCTGGACGGGTACACTGTGGATTATATAGAACCTGTTTCTGGTGAGTGGATAGTTCATGATCACATGCATTGTGACGGATGGTCTACCGGTGAGGATTTCTTGGACCCGTTTGAGATGTAAAAATTTTGGATGAATGTTTGATTGGAAAAATAATCAGTGATTAAAAATCGAATGAAAATATGTGTTTTTTCGTTATGATTATTTTTTATGAAACAATTCAAGGTTATTTTTTACAACTTAACTTATATAATTGAAATTTTTAAGTATAATAATAAAAGTATATAGGAATTATTAATACAATTATATTTAGCAAATAAATTTTTAATTAAAATTATAATATAAAGGTGTTTAGAAATATTACTGTAATTCTCGGCAATTTTATGAAAAATTTTCGCTCATAAATCGTCGATTATGAGCAGAATGAGCTGCCTACATTAATCTTTGGAACATCTTATTGACTCTTAGTGTCAGTTTGGTCCAGGTATGGTTAATTATCTTCCATTCAGTATTCATTCTTCATATACATCAACCTAATGTTGAACCGTGATCGTAAATAATCTTGCATTAATACGCGGCATATCTTTCTTTCCTCTGTAACTGAGACTTGTTTATTATCCCTAATGCAGCTCAGCTAATGGTCGGTCAGGGTAAGTTGACGCCACTTATTCTCCTATTTATTCTTGTTCTTTACTTGATTGACGGGAACAACATTTCTGAGCGCGTTGCGTTCTCAGTGTTCTCGAGCTGGATATGTAGTTCCATTTACGGTGTTCTCGAGCTGAATGTTTCTGTCGTGAACGTGATTGATATATCATTCTCGAGCTTGAAGTAGTTTGAGCCATCCTAAATCAATGGTGGTGATCGATTATCATTTTTTGATCCATTCATGTATTCCTTCATTTACTGAAATGTCGCTACTATTACAGTGCCGTTAAATCTTTGTTGGACTTCAACATGATACTAGCAGACAGAGGTAGTATGTGCTTTGATTATCTAATTAAATAAGTTAATTCCTGCATATTATCGAGAACGTCAGGTTGTTTTCCATATCGTGATTATTTGAATAAAGGTGAAAATAAATTATCTTGTTGGCAAAAATGCTTGAATTTTTTCCAATATTGTATACTTGATTCGAAGATGCTCGGACTTATGCTAATAAGTGTGAGTTCATAAGTGTCTCTTATCGACTAGAATAGAATAGAAGTGTCGGCATTGAAAAAATATGCCCATGGCCTGTAGCCGATTCTTGTACTTCTCGTGACTTGATTCCGTAAGGGATGTGGCCTTTTGAACCCGATCTTTCCATAACTGACGATTTACGATGTCCAAAATGGCCAGTGAAACCATGCATTCACTAAGCGTCTCTGTCACATGTGTTGGTAGATATTGTTCGATAAAAAATGGAAAGAATTACATTCCTTGTAAAATGTGCTTAGTTTGCTTTTCTTTTGTCAAGTATCTGCATGTGCAAAACTTTATCTATCACTTGATTTGTCACGAGATATATAAAATACTCACCATCATTTAACTTCTTTGCTACTTGATCGCATATTACAAATTTTCAAGTAGTGCTAGTGCCATGAGCATAAATTATTTATCTTTATTTCCGTCCCAATTTTTTTTTAGAATTGGAAGGTGGAAGATTTTTCTTCAACGCCGTGCGTGAAGGCGACTCAATCCTGTTCGCGACTGAAGACGAGAACGAATCCCATCAGTGGGTGACTGCGCTATACCGCGCCACGGGGCAAGCCAACAAACCCACGCCCCCGACCGCCCCGCAGGGCAAGAACTCTACCTTCTCGAAGATACAGGGAGGTCCGTCAGCATGAATCGAATTCAAGTTTTCAACCTAAGTTCAGCATTTGAGCTGGACAAACTACTGTATGGATGATGACGCGAGTGGGAATTTACATTATTATGATATGAAGCTCAATAAACCGACGTAGCTAATTGGCTAATTGGTTTAGATCAGAATCAGGGATGACTTGTAGAAAGTAGTAATGCTGCTATATCAGTCAGGGTATGCTGGTACAATGAGTAGGGATAATTCTGGTGTCGATATAAGATTATTCTGACGCAGTGATTTGAGGCAATTATGATGTCGATACGGATACCGCGAGTTGAGGTGATTGTGGTGTGGATAACGGGTTAAAGCAGGAAATGATTTGGAACCGCTCTGGTGCAAATATCAAGTTATAACTTAAAAATGAGTTGTGATGACTATAATATGGAAATCAAGGTTGAGCTACTTACTGATGCGGGATGACTGTGGTGGATATATTGCACATTGCACCGCCACAGCCTATTTGCCTAGACCTGCACACTGCACATTGTTAGGCAAATAATTCTCCCAGAGTTATCAGGCTAGGAGGGTTTAGTTTGTCTGAATAGTTCTGCGTCGAGATTTCAACTACACCGTGAGTCCATGTAGTTATTATGCAGATATCGGGCAAGAACTGCTAACTGAACAAGGAGTTGAAATAATTATGATTAATATTAGATCTGTACTGCGCAGTGAGTTTACGTAGTTCTGCTGCATGTATCAGTTAAGAGCTGCTCACTGTAAAGTGAGTTTGAATGGTTGTTGCGAGACATAAGGGTAGAAATGTACCGTACATTCACGTAGTTCTGCTGCAGATATAATTTTAGAGCTGTTAGCAAAATTGGTATAAATAACCCGTCATGTCAACAGACGCGGATCGCGCCAAGAAGCACGGCATGGACGAGTACATCAGCGCGGACCCCGTCAAGTTTGACCACCACAGCCTCTTCAAGACCCTGCAGATTGTCACCCTCGAGTACAGACTCAACGATCCGTATTGCTCCCTGGTGAATAATGACTACTACTTATTTATTACGCTGTAGATTATAAAATTTAATACAATCAAATGAAAATAAATGAAATAGTCAGTTATTGTGGTCATTGTAATGGCTGTTCGTCAGACTTCAATTGTTCAATTCAAGCCATTGGCTCCGTTTAACCTCCCTAGCGCCGTAATTATTTTATGCTCGATCGGCTTGTGACGTGCAGTTCACCGAACCGAACATGGTCGGTCTGAACATGTTCAGACCGACCGAAAGCATGGGGCAGTTAGATCTCTAAGCCATTCCTCTAAAGCTAATAATACGATGCGAGGAGGTGCCGTTAATTCTTTCAGAATAGCATCTCAGGTCGCTGTATATGAAAAATTGTAAAATTTAAGACTGAATGTTTCGTGCATAAAAAAGTTCCATCATGAAAGACTCCAATTCAACAGTAGGACTCTGTATATAACAAACTCGATGGCAGTTTGACTCGTGATGCCGTTGATTCTTTCATAATACCATCTCAGGTCACTGTATATGAAAAATTACAAAATTTACAAAACTGTGAATGTTTCGCGCATATAAAGTTCCATTATAAAGACTCCAATTCAACAATAATGCTCTGGATAGAACAAACTCGATGGCATTTTGACTGTGAGTCGCGGACAGGGTTGGTTCAGTCCTGGCCAGATCTTCGCTTTGGACGAGTACCAGGCGAGGTACGGGGTACGTGGCTGCTTCAGGCACCTCTGCTACCTCGAGGACCTCCTCGACCGGGCCGAGAAGGGCCAGATGATCGACCCAAAGCTGATTCACTTTTCGTTTACCTACTGCGCCTCCCACGTGCACGGCAACAGGTCAGCACGGGCCACGTGGGTAGCCTTCTTACAGAGGCCAACCTTATTTGGTACTAGCCAGCCCTGCTTGGGTGGGTGCATGTGCTACTGGGACTGCTGCATTCAGGGTATCTTGTCATTCTAATTAAGTGAAACTATGAAGTAATACAAACATTTTCCTTTAGGCTCCTCTTTGCCCGGCCTACCTAATATCTTCACATTTTCTCATTGCTCCATACAATAATTCCACATCCTTTCCTCAGAAGCGATTTGCTAGTGTGTTCTATGAGGGAGATGTTAGGATAATGAAATTGTGTTGTTTCGACAAGTGTTTTACTAATCTCAGCTAAAGCTGATGATGGTGCATGACCATCGATCATTCTTATTGTCTGCTGAGATGCAGTCAAATCAGTTATGCGCTGGAGAGGAACAGAGGTTGTGTAACCATTTAAGTAACTATGGTATTCATGATACTAATACTATTTAATGTTAGAAAAACTCATCCCCATACAAGATGCGCTGAAGCCTTCTTAATTGCGCGTCGTAGTCTTAAAATGCTAGCTAGACGTCATATAGTGGCCCCGTTACCAGTCGTATTTTCAATGACGGGTGAAAATTTGCATGTACATAATTATCGAATAACTTGATTCTGATTGTACATACACTAGCTCAAAACACTTGAATTACTTCAGCAAATGCTAAGTGTTCTAGTTTCAGTCTCAATCATTAAATAGAAGACATTCTTTCCAGTTAGCGTTTCTTCAAATTGCGTTCCTTCGAATGAAATTAATCCTTCTCGAACTTTTTTTTTGTTATTTGTTGAGGTTTTATCAGGTATACACATAATGGTAACGTTTCATTGTCCTCAATTACTTCCACTGTGTTTATATTTTTCTAACTCTTTTGCCGTTTTTCCCCCACATTTTGCGATTATGGCAACGGTTTGCAGAACAACTGAGGACGGAAGCGTATCAGTTGGGTCAGTTGCTACGAGTCGCTTTTGTTCAGCTCCCCGTTATTACTACACAATTATGCTGCCAGTGTTGTTATTAAGATTGATTACTACAGTGCAGTGGATACCAATGAACGACACAGACGAGAGCCTCCCGTTCACATGATTTACTTTCGTGTTGTGTTTGTCTGCCCCGCCTTGCTCATCTCTTCGCATCCTGCCTGCCTAATTCATTGTAAATTCACTATAAGCTTGTAACAGGAAATAACTTCGAAATTTAGTCCCAGACCAAGTGTCGCATTTTCTTTGCACTTGAGAAATTATTTAAACCAGCTAGGACATGTAATCGGAAATTTATTCAATGGCACTATTAATTTGATAAACATGAAGGAAAAAGTAATCAATTTTTGGTGATTGTTTCCGAAAGCGAATCTATTACAATGCATGTTCCTCGGAATTATTATAAAAATGAAATGCAGATAAGATTTGCTATTTCAAGTAAACTCAGTTGTGAATTTTTTTTTTCAAAATCTTATCAGGTTCTGGACACGTTCTGATTACAGCACATTTAAGCAAATTACATCCCTAATTTTTACATTTGCAGTTATTCGGAAATTAATCGGAATTCTTATAAATGGCAACAATATAGTGAATTTACAATGAAATAATTTTTGTTAACTTCCTGTAGCTCCATACCATTTGTGTGCTCTCTTGTTGTCTTGCGAACTATTTTCCGAGCATTAAAGTCATTCGTTTACAATTTACATCCTTTAGTTTACCATACTTTCTTTACCTATATACTTTGGAATATCAGTTGATAATTATTTTTTATCTCCTTCTAAAATTTTTTTTTCCTTTTTTCAAATATCAATAACGATATCGAACTAATTATGATGAACAAATCCCAGACTAGCCGATCGAAGGCAATAGAGTTTTTAGAAGTCACCCTGCCGCATACATGTATTTAGTCTCTCAACAAAACAAGAGTTGTATTATTTGAGAATAACTTTGTTTATTTGAGAATAACTATTATTTGAGAATAACTTTGCTCCCCTTAACTGTATGTCTTTCATGAATCCAAATTTTATGAGTTCTGCTAATGCACATGATTCTATTTTTTAAAAGTCAAAATGGTCATGGTCCGTTTTACTTTGAATGAACTTATTTTACTTTGAAAAAAGCGAAAAATAATTTTGGATGTTGAATTTTCTTACCATAAAATGCCATTTTTGTCCAAAGCTTAACTCCAAACTTCTCTGAATTTCATTGATGTCAACTAATTATTTTCCTATAATCAGCATCTTTCTTTCCCTATTTTTTTTTTTTTGAAATATGAACGAGAATGCTCAAGTGACTGCGAATTTACTATAATAAAAATCTGGGTATCTTGATAGCCTCGTTGACATGGTATTTTTATTTTATTTTTATTTATTTTTTTTCGAAATCGTCACTCGAAATTTCCTCCAGCGCAAAAAAGTGTAGCGTAGCAACGCTGGCCTTCCTATAGCTGGTGTCTTGCCCGTCCTAATTCACCACTGAGCTCCCATACACTCAGACAAATAAAAGAGCCTTTTTTTAGCGCTTTTTCTCATTTATGGAAAAAATGCACTATTGTGCTCGTCATGTCCGTCTGTCCATCTGTCCGTCTGTCCGTCCTTCCGTGACCTCAAGTTTTCGTCGACGAGAAAATGCGCTCTCTGTCACTCACTGCAGTGAGTACTGAGTTGAATTTTTTTTAAGAAGCTATGCACGTTTTGCGCTTGTGCGGGTCATCCTGATTCAGTTTGTCAGCCTACGGGAGCGTTACATTGATGTCCGCTCTCTACTCGTGCTGTGAGATAAATGTACTTCACTATTTTGAAAGTATGACGCATTTATTTATCTGAGTGTAATCGTATATTAACGTGATTCCCATCCCAATCTATTGCGTTAGTGACTTTGAATTCCGTTGGTGTTATCATTATTGACTGTTTCTTGTGGTATATACCTATAACTAAATGAAAGTCACTAGCCAGTGATGTGTCGAATAAACTCTTGGTAAATAAATCATTAGAACTTGACAACACATGTGAGAGTATGTCGCTAAAATCGCGTGGCTTGTCCGTAATAACTTAGCAGCTCCTATATTGATTACTTTATCTAATATTAATAAGTCTTGCTTGCGAATTTGTGGATGTTAATCAAGTGGAGTATTCAAATGTGAGACAGGGAAGCTAATTGAAAATTTTCATCGCAGATGAAATGCAATACACGATTTAAATCTTCCATAACTCCCATATTATGATCGAGAAGTCGCTCATTGTCGAGAATTTGCATCAAAGTTTTCGCGTCGTATTTATTAATTTTGTTCAAATTCAATCATGGATTGGGAGATTCAATCAGATATTGGGTTCATCTTTTGTTGTGAGCGAAGTAACTTAGTGACTGCATGCAAGGTCGAAACTTCTTTATAATTCCTATTAACGCGCGCTGCTCACACCAGCGTAGCTCCTACCAATAGTAGCATAACATCCATACGTCCTACATGCCAGTTCTTACACTTATATATACCAATGGAAATCTATTACGGATAAATAAATACCTACCAATGTAATAAGTAAATATTGTAAATATACTTATATTGGTAGAATGGGATAGTAGATTTTACTTTTTCATGCAGTTCGATTGAATACCAGCAAGTGGATTTTATAAAGAACATTATTGTTCGTTTGTTTATGTTCTAAATATGTTTTTCGCTGGCGTTGGTAAATCGAAAGCAGGTTTCCGGGAGATATTTTAATATATCACAAGGACCTTTTAATGATCACAACATTATGAAGTCATAAAAGACTTGAAATATCTTGATCGACATAAACTATTTCCTTATTAATCAATATGTATCTTTAAATTCAAGCTGTCATTGAGAGGAGTATACGGGATAGATTCATATTTAAAGACACGTTAGTCTGACCAGTCTTCTTGGAGAATCCGTTCGCCGTGGAGTGACATGTTTGGAATATGCATGTTCGTTGCTAATGTCGGGTTTCCTTCCGAATTTTCGCATGTTCAGCTGGAATTTCGTTGGATAGCCCGATTCGGTTTACAGTACTCGCAAGTCATATTTTTAGTGAAAAAGGGATAGTGAAATTTTAGTGTTGTTAAAGAGTACTAATGAACCAGAAGATAGAAAAAGTTCAAATAGTTGACACAAAGGAATTACTCTGAATTTTGTGATGTTGTTCATGAATGTGATGTGTTGTTGCATAGATAACTAGAAACACATATATTTCTTTAATGTCCTATAATTAGAAACCATTGCAATAGCATATGCTACGTTGTGCCTGCCACTGCGGTAGAGGGATCAACCTCGTATTCTTGCCTTCGTAACGATATTCCCTCTGATTGTGAGCGAGATGAACGTACATTGTACAAAGCAGTATTCGTCAAGCCAAAGATCTTGTACTGTAAGCACTCATGCTACCATTTATCTTCAATTAAAATTAAAGCCTTCCTAGTGATTGTCAAGTATCATCTTGAGTTTCTAGGAACCGTGCAAACTGGACGGTGGACGTGCACACAATTTCTTCTGATTTTTTTTTTTTGAAGCATAACAATGAGATGCCGACTTACTTTTTGGAAGCATTTGTCTGATATTTTGTTAAATATTTTTGCTTGAAATTGACCAAGTGTGTGTGGACAATGGACATGCATTCCGTGCCTTACAAGATGTTGGCTTGAAGCTGTTCATCTCTACATGTACCCTGTATACATGGCATCTGAAGGCCTTGCAACACTGCGTTATGTGTCATTTGTGCAGTAGCTTACAACGTCCTCAGTAATTAACCCTTTACCGACAAAATAACCTTGCAATTGAGCAAGGAACAGCGTGAATAAGCCAAAAATTCTTCAGCTCGTGCGGTAAAGGGTTAACCATTCGAGCCGCCAGAGATTTGGATGCTTAATTAATGGTACCGTCTAGCATTTAGGCTGCATTTGTGGTTGTCGTATCTCACCTTGCATACCCTTGCTTCTCCCTTCCTCCAGTGGTCAAGAAAATAACACAGCTCATGTCGCAACGGAACAACCAAGGTTCGTTTCTTCTTTCTTCTCCGGTCATGTTATTCTCTTCTAAATATTGTTATTGGAATTCTGTTTTAAATATGGTTATAATTTACGAATACAGGCATCTTTATAGACTAGACATTTGAGTCTTTCACATTTACTGGTTTTCAATAAATGGTAAATCAGGTCGTAATTTATAAACACTAGAACATTTCTATTGACTTGATCTTCAGTACCAATTTTTAAGAGCTCAATGTCTTTTGCGATAAAAGCTTCCTGTCTCTAGCACCTTGTCAGATTATATCAAGTGATGCTAAAACCGGTGGCACAGTATTAAATTCCTTCCTAGTTCCCTCAATAATTGATTACCCTTCGTTCAATTTTAATGCTGGAAAAGTTGAAAATTATTCGGACAATTGCCGAATTTTGATGAATTTTCCGTTATGGTGAAATCATCAATAGCATGAATATTTCTCACACAATATTCAAGATCCGTTTTCACTGTATCATGCAGAAGCCATCCTTCCCCTGCATCCTGTACACTCTCCGTGGGCACGCTTCTTCTTACTTTATAAAGTTTAGTTAGTGAAATTTCGTAGTCATGTGCTGGACTAAAATAAAGTTTTGTCGGCAGTCATCCAGCCTTCTCATGGCTTAAACTCTCATGCGTATATTGTGCCCGTCTATTTTGTTTATAGTACATTTACGTAGATTAGTTGCAGCAATAACTTTACAATTTATCTCCACATACGACTCGTTTCTTTCATAGCAATTCTTAGTTTAATGTGTATTTACTTAAAATTAACAGTTCATTTTTCCTTTAATTAGCGATGGTTTCATGCAACATGATGCATATTATTTTACTGCTGTTTGAATTGCTTACAATTTTAAGTTTCATTCTGACGCCGCTTAAAAAAAGATTTAGGCTTCCATATTGCTAATTTTCTAATTTTACATCAAGACATCCAGTTTATATGAAACATTCATGAATGTTTGGCAATTTTGTTGTCGTGCGAGTCTGTTTTTTATCTGCCATTTAATTTTGGTTTACTCGAGATTGCTTTTCCGCAACGCATCCAGGCTAGAGCCTCTATTTTGCGAACATGAGTTTTGCATGACAAGCTGTCGTCAGTGTCATGTAATTACACATGCTTGTTCTGATGTAATTTAATGTTAGATGAACTTTTTTTATGAAATGTGTAATCTGTCGAATTTTTCAAGCCTTGTTCTTATGCATGCGTGATCATTGCATTCGCTCTATGCTTGCGTCTCACTTCACCAAATTATTTAGAACAAATCCATTTAAGCTTCATCGCTGAAACAGTTCCGGTTTATTGTGATAGACAAGAGAACAGAAATTTTCTTTTTGAAGCTGAGCTAGTATATGCAATGGTTTCTAAGAGTTAAGTATATGCAATGGTTTCTGCACTCAGTTGAGTATATTCCAATACTGATGAAGACATTGAACAAACACAATTAAATTTTTGTTTAAAATATTAATAGGAATGTGGTTGTGACGTTTTAATTCTATTTGCGGCATTAGTTTATTTTGGTTTGATTATCCTTCCGTCTTGGACCGCCTGATTTGGTCACTTACATACGCCCCCTAACGTATGCAATCGTGATCACTCGTCCGACTTACCCGATCAGCATGCGGCAGGTCTTGGCCAGTACAATAAATCAAGGACCTTTAGGCTACATGCGTTGCCTTGGTTATGTAGCTTTGGATCGAAACAGAAGATCTCTGGTCATGTATTTGAGCTGAGCAGATGTCTGCGAATATCTTCCGTGATTTATATCGCACTTTGTATTGTCGTTGATTCATCTCACTCCCTTGAGAAGACTGGGGGATTGTGTACAGTATAAAACCTGCTTATGCCTTCCTTCCCATACTAATTTACTCATTGTATCTTTTTACGGCTGGTCCACAGTCGCCTTAGCTCTAGATATTATAACTATTGTATTTTGGTGCTCGGTAAAATACGTTGTAATTCATTTTACTTCATCCCAACAGCTCACGCAAGTTTCTTAATTAACTCGCAGGTTTGATGTGGGTAATTCGACCCTTTACTGCCCGGTTAATATTGGGTAATTTAACTCTTTACTGTCCGGTTAATCTGAAAATTTTATTGAAGTTTCTATATATTGTAGATTAGCGGACGGATTCGTCCGTGGAGGCAGTAAGAGGTTAAGCTGATTTTTGTGACCGAAACATTGATTTTGATTAAAATTTTATTCGTATAACAGATCTGCTTACCTGTTGGCATGGTTTTCGAGTCTCCTGATCACAATGGTGATTCAACAGGAATTGTTTCGGGAACGATAACTTATTTATTGCCATTCAATTTTCTGCCTTTGGTAGATTGTTGATCTTGATGAATTCCAACACGTCAATTACTTTTGTGCTGTATTTATGATTTCATCCGCATATTCTAATTTTTTGCCATATTTAATATTGTTTCACCTTACTTCAGTAATTTTGTATCGATTAGTCTTGTAGGTAAATGCTTGTTTGTAGTCAGTGACAAGACTTTAACTGGGCATAACTCAGAGTAGAAATGCAAATATCAGCTTAATTAGACCATTTTAAAAACATTCTCAGCATCAGACGTTAAAACCACGTTTCTGGTATCAAGATTCAGTGCTTCATTAAAAAATACCGTGACAAGCCAATTTGTCTGCCACTGTTCTACGACGAAAAAGCTCGTTCTGAACGCTGTACGTTCCCAAAATCGGTGCAGTGTATCTCTGTAAACGTAGCTTCTCACAGCTACATCGCCAGCATTGCTTTCATGATTGGCTCCTTGTTTCGGGCACAGTGTTTCTCTTTAAAGGTGCCTGCATACGGAGATAATATTAGCCCATAGTATTAGCGGTTAATATTATCACCGGATAAGTGTAGCATCTCACAGCTACAACGCCAGCCATTAATATCAGCATTGATGATTTGTCTCTGCCGCAAAGTTTATCTGTAAAACTTTTGACAAGTGCAGTGCCAGTTAATAATGTCAGTATTGACACAACTGTCGCCATGCGTGCAGTATAGCTCGCGGTCTTGACGCTGTCTCTCCAACAGGCCGGACGGCGTGGGTACAGTTCTGGCTGAGGAGCGCGACCGATTCATGTTAATCAAGGAGCGACTCCGGGTACTGCTCGAACACCAAATTACCAACTTTATGTAGGTCTTCTTTTTATGAGTTAATGCTTGATGAACCATAATGTTAGGTCTTCTTTTTATGGATTAATGCTTGATGAACCATAATGTTTATAACAGAAGTAATGACAAGCTTTCATTTGAAAAAAAATTCATCTCGTACCTGTACTCACAGACTTTTTTTGTAAATGTGCACTATATTATTCAATGATTCGTGCTGTTTGCGCCAATTTTAAATTAAAAGTTGATTCAAAGAAACTTGAACGAGGCAGAGAAAGTTAGAAACAATGGTTATAAGTGGTATATCTATTTTAAAATTTTTGTGCAACCAAACCTTATAAGTGTTCCGTTTTTCCGATAACTTAACACGTGTAAAATCAAACAGAACGAATATTCTGTTTTCATGTATTATATGAAGATATAATATATATTATATTCGCATACTATATTCAAATCTGACTTAAAAATAGTATTTTGCGAGTATTTGTAGCATATTCAGGAATTCAGGTTGGCCATAATACATATTTATTCAAGACAATTAAATTTTACTGCAGGTATTGTTTCCCCTTCGGGCGGCCAGAGGGCGCTCTGCAGTCTGCGCTGGTGCTCCTCGATAGCGTAAGCCAGATCTTGTGTTGGTGAATAGGAAGCATTGCTAATTAACTATTTACTTCATGCGCTGCATAATCGTTCTCTAGACCTAGTGACAATTGGTGAATTGGATTTGAATTTATTCAAGTAAATTGCTTAATGCTCCCTGAACCGGTTTCCTCTATACGGTCCAAAGGTTAGAACAATGGACATAAGGAAAATAAGTACAAGCTGTATAGGTGCTACAATTATAATAATATATTACAACTCTAAGAATAATTTGACTATCTACGAATGAATAACATCTCTCAAAGCAACTCAATCCCCAACATCAGCCAAAAGTCACAAAATAATGGCCAGCCAGAGCTCGGGCGTCGAATTCGGCATTTCTTAGGGACATAACACATAGGGGACATACCAAACATAATCTGGCTTCGAGAAATTTCATCCATTTCAATTAATATTCTGACATTGCACTACTGGCCTTCTGATAAAATGCTGTGCTGCACTTGTCATATTTTTCCCCAGACATACTTTAGATTTCAAATCTGAAAACTACCTTATAATTTCATAGGCCTTACGCTCGGGTTTTCTGCCTCAATAGAGTTGGTCAATAACATACTAGTTTAAACGGTTTAGAGTATATTACTTAGTATAAGTAGCTCTTCATGCACCCGTTGCCCTCAGGTGTTGATGAAAGATATCGTGACGCCCGTGTCACACGAGGAGGTACGCGCCATGATCAAGAAGAGTCTGGAGAACGCAGCCCTCCTCAACTACACCAGACTCTCCGGGGAAACCAAAGTGGAGGGTGGGTTCTGATAACTTCTTTGTCGAAAGTGTTGTGCGCACAACAAAAACCGGCATCATTCATTGTTGGATCAATCAATTACGATGGTTGTTACATTGATGAAAATACACATTTTGTAAGTATTTGTGTTGGGTTACGTGGAATGTTGGCGTTTTCGTTAGCATTCTTTCCACAGACGAAAGGCGGAATCTTAACGAATCATATTGCTGATAATGTAATTGTGTCATTTTTTTCCGGCTTTCAAAATGACGTAGTAACTCTGACATCTGTTTTAGTCTCGTACATATATTTACGTATCTAAATATGTTAACTTATCATGTATTTGATTGTGATTATTTTTGTCTATGCGGCCTCAGCCACTGATGTACCTCTGCAAGGTAAGTTCAAAGCGACTGAATGCTTAAATGGCGTAGTTTCGCTGCATGGCTCTGCACTCACTCATTCAGTGAAATTCATACTTAGCAATTCATTAACTCCTATGGAAGTCATGACATAAAAGCTGCGAATCATTGTATGTGCAAGTCACCCCAAATATTACGTTCATGCGGTTTTCATTCCGTTTGCGTATTTATTATACACGAACGCTTTTCTAGGCGAAACAATTTTATTAAACATGGAAACCATTCTTGCAATAAAATATCCTATATTAGAAATATTTCTTATGCATTGCCTATGGTGCCAAAAGAACATATATTCAACCCTATGCAATTCTGCTGAGGTACAGGTTTAATTTCACTAGTATGATCGACTTCGTATCCAAAATGGTCTTGTATCCACGCAGAGGATCTCGGGCCGGACTCTGGCGTGTCGGCAAGCAGGAAGCTGGAGGACCTAATCCGCCTGTCGGAGCTCTGCGTCGACCTCCTGCAGCAGAATGAAGAGCACCACGCTGAGGTACCAAGCATCTTTCCATTATACACGGTGTCCTTAGTTCAGTTTATGATGGCAGCTGAAATATATAGCGATTCTTATTGCCTTGTGCCGTCAATGTTATTGATATTTGCGGGAAGATTGCCTTCGAAGGTGGGTTTGGTGACGCCCTCAAAACAACTGCCGTGATTTGATAGTTCTTCAACGCAGTTGGGCTGATCCAACACTTGCAGGCCGATCGATGCCTGTGCGTTAGGTCACATTTTGCTTCGTCACAATAACTTTGCTCTTCAAGATATTTGCTCATTTACAACCAAATTAAGAAAATTAAAGAATGCCGTTCTAAGTTGATACACTGGACTTTATTTCGCGGTTGTTGATCAGGAATTAGGCGATATGTTGTCGCTCCTTCAGTGTGAGCCATACATGACTAGCATCTCTTACACTCGAGTCCCTTGCTTGAATGTGCTGTGTTTAATGTGTAGTATTATCGCTTTTCTTGTTTATGTCAACATTAAATGTCTATTTCTGAGTCAATCATTCTCCCAAAAGTAATGAATATTTCCCGTAGAACTCGCTAAACCAAATCTGTGTTGACAAAAGAGCAGATTGCGTGCCTGACTTCATCATTGTTCCGTACGCCTGAATAAATCTCTTACTCGTCGATAGTTATGCAAGTATACGTTTGGATTATTAAGATTTATTGCATTGAGCTATTCCTAATCATTCTTGATAACCACAATTCAACATAAATATCAACTAGTGTTCCTGTCAGCTGCAAGTATAAGGATAAACTCTCTTCCAACGATTCGTCTTCTTCCTTTCTGAGCGACTTGATTCGTGAAATGGCCTAATCCTTTTTAAAAATTTTATGAAATTAATTTTTGATCACTTGAGTGCAATTGCTCTATTGGGATTAAAAAATAGCCTTCTTATTATATGTCAATGAATAGTATTTTACTTGTATTAATTGCTCCATGAATATAATATAAAATTCATACCATGTAGTATGAATAGTAGCACGCAAAAATTGTGATACATTCATATTTTCCTTAAATTCCGATTTCTTCTCTCTGATCTTGAAAATACAAAAATTGTTAATATATAAGAAAATATTCTGTCGTATTTTCAAAATCTAATGAAAAATTTATTTGATACAAAGTATTAAATCATTTGTTGACAAGTGGCAAAAGATTATCTCAAACTCTCTTACACGACTTTATTGACGTCTCAAAACTTGAATGTTTTGACCTTTGGCTTTGTTACTTCCCTTCACCGATGCATCAAATGTAAAGAAGAAAACTGACCCGTTGTTCACTTGTAATTTGTTGAAGAATGTTACGACGTGCAAGCTTTCTTCGGTAAAGAGTGTCAACCGCTTGAACCAGTTGATTGTATGCCATGCCAACTGTTTGAATCGCCTAATTGTGGCTCGTAACAACCACTTAATTAACCTAACAATGGGCCGAATCACCCGCTTTAGTAACTTGATTGCAAGCCGTGTCCACCGCTTAAT
Organism: Hyalella azteca; assembly: GCF_000764305.2. Taxonomy (NCBI): domain Eukaryota; kingdom Metazoa; phylum Arthropoda; class Malacostraca; order Amphipoda; family Hyalellidae; genus Hyalella; species Hyalella azteca. Next base: position 56,417 of record NW_025943688.1, on the reverse strand, counting down.
TAACTTGATTGTAGGCCGTGTCCACCGCTTAACTATCATAATTGTGGGCCAAATCAACCGCTTCATTAACTTGATTGTAAGTCGTGTCCACCGCTTAATTAACTTGATTGTAGGCCGTGTCAAATGTGTCTTGGGATGCTGGACTAACACTTTCCCTCTCGCCTCCATCTTGCCTTCTATGTGTAGGCTTTTCGCTCGGTGAGTGTCATTCCAAGCATGATCCTTTACATCCACTGTATCGTCCGCCTCATAACAACCTGCACTTTGACCTCTCGAAAATGCCTGTTTATTTTATCCTTTTAATAACTCTTACTTTACTCTTTACTTGCAGGTAATTAAATCCATTAATTTTACTGGAATATTGTGTTTTGAAATGCTTTTAAAATTGTATAACTGACTGAACTTGAGTTCTTTCTTTTGGTCCGACTCTTCTATTAGAAATAATTACTATTCATATTGTACAACCAATACGTTTTGAATATTTATTACATCTTTTTGTCTTCAATTACCATTCGTAGACTCACTCGCTCTTTTAACGCTTCTTCCAGAGCATATTTTATCACTTTAATCGATCTAATTACTCATTTTACTATTATTTTCTTGCAACCAACTTAACGTGCGCCTCATTTTGATATTTCGCCGTTTTTATGTGTGTAAAAGGTTCCTCTTTATAACATTTCTCTTCGTCATGCACGCACTGTGTCACAGTCAATATGATTGAAAACTTTAGATAAAGGTATTTCTAATTATGTTCATTTAATTTTTAGTTCTTTTCATTTATAAACTTCCCAGCCACTTTACTACTGTTGGATAGAAACCGCAGAAGTGCTCAAATTCTGGTGAACCGAGACTTGTCACAGTCAATATGACTTTCGATCGCCAGTATCCTTCTAGCTAATGGCTAAAAATACAATTACAGTACAAGCGTTTTACACAGCACTTGAAACACTTTTTACGTGTATAGAGTCCTTTCTTGATTCATCATAACATCTCGGTAATTAATTGCAGAGATTATTGTCTTCTTTAATCTGAATTTCAGCCACTCCATACAAATCTTCCTACGAGTTGGAGGATGGATAATCTTGAATCTTGAATTTTGGTCCGAGTAGACACCACAAATTATGCTATTAAGATCCGCTGATTGCGGTAAAATCAATTGTTATTTCTTAGTATGGATCAAACAGAGCTTTTTCGTTTTTTCCTGAAAATCACTACTACAATTTATTAGGGCAATATTGACCATTGAGTGACTGTGCCTGTGAACAATTTTCGCCCGATTTTCACTAACAAGATTTTACTGCCATCCGTTCAAGTGTTGAGGCTAGCTTCTTTACTATTAGCCTCGTACATTTGGTTACTGAGTCCTTAGTGGCTAGTAGCGTCTATAACACGAGGCCAATAGCAGGATAAATAGTGGCGGATAATATTTAAAAGTTGTTCTGGCCGCCACTACTGCCCTTGTGTACAAGTACTTTTAGAGTTAACTCAAGCGCTTCATACGTTGAGTCTATAACCTCAGTTTAACACGGTTACATTCATTTATGAAGATAATTTTAACAATTGTTCGTAAAAGACAACATGGTTCATAGTTACGAGCGATCGATTACATCTATACACAAATACGTATTTCAAGCCCACCAGATTTTGAGCACCAGCGTAAGTGATTTTTAATTCTTTCAGTATCAATTAAAAATTGAAGGCCTGCTCTGATACTTTAGCGGTCCATCTTCTTGAGCTCTTAACTGAGCGTGAATTATACATATAAATGCTGAATAGTGGCTGGATTTACTTTCGAATTATTATAGTTCGTAATTATTGTATTTGCGTAATTAATGTCGTATCCATATTATCTCTTCAAATATATGTGAAAAATATTGATATAACTACATTCATCTTGTAGTTTGGAATATATTATTGGTTTTGATGTTCTTTCTTGCCAGAATTGCACTTGATCGGCACAGAAAGGGTCAAGTTTGAAGGCAAGATTATGCGCATTGTTACTGTAATGTAACCCTAACTGCTGAAGACATTCACTGTTGAAAAATTAAAATTATTCATCTTGCATTCTCATATTGTTAAAAAATTTCTAGAATGAAGGATAATTACTGTGCCTGATGATTTCATCAATCAGAACACCGTGGAGAAACTTACAAATTTGAAACCAAGCATATGTTTTGGCGTGCGTACGGTAGTGTTTTGACGGACGACACAATGAGCACAGTTTGCGTTCACTTACGCCAACAACTCTTTTTGTGCTTGGGCCATACTTTCAAAATTCGCCGAGTGAACGTAAGTACTTACGCTCTATTTTCTTGTCTTTGATTGGTGGATTTTGCTTGAAATGACGCCAATGATTGGCCGATGAACTTACGATCTCTTAACTTTTTTTGAAAGTATAGGCCCTGATCAAGTGTTGGCGGCACGTTCGTGGCTTCTGGGGCCCTTCTCTTTTATTTTATGAAACTGTCGTTCATTTGGAAGAAGTTGGTGTAAACAGACAGCGCTTGAGAGAAGGCCGTTTTATCAATATCGTCCTCTTGTGTATGAGTCTGTCTAATTAATGTGCTTCCTCTCTCCCTTCTCTTTATCGATGGCCTTTCCCTACTCTCTTAATATGTCCAGGATAAGGTGAGTAATCGTTTTTATTAAAGTAAACTTCATGCTTGTGCCAGTTTGACATAATAATACATTTTATCGGATGCTACGCGTTAATCTGATGTGCTTTTGCTGTTTCATCGTTTTCCAAAGTATGAAAGCAAAGCATGACCATTGGTTTTTATGTGCTACGTCTCTTGCTCTTTCCCACGAGATGTTCTGCGATATTTTTGTATGTAATTACCAGTCCGGGCTTGATTATATTTCACCGCTGCTATCAAAGATCACTTAAATGCATTGTCATCGACTCATCAAGTTCAATTAACAGACGATTTTTTCACTCATAAATCCGACCTTTATGTACACATTTTTTTTGCACTCGTAATGCACATCTCGAGATATCGCTTCTAAAGGTAAGTGCGTTGGATGCGCAGAAAATGTTATGAATACAGTGAACTGTTTGTTTTCACGTATTTTCTCGCTAAATTCGCCATGAATGGTGAAAATTCATTCAAAAATCAAGTTGAGTAATAAATTATTCTCCAAAACGTGACCGATACGTAATCACTGAGTCTTGTAAATTATTCACAGCGTTTAATATAATATTGGAATTTTGACAGTTCTTTTTAGAGTGCAAATCAAATTTACGATCGCCGGTCAGACTGAAACATGATTTTAGTAGTTGGACTTTCCTTGAAGATCCCACAGTCGAGATCCGAGTCTACACTTGGTAGGTTTTGTTTTGAAAATGATTTAGAATTAAATTTTAAATTAACTATGCCTGAATTATTTCTGAGAATCCAGCCGCAGTCCACGTTTTTGTTTGTTTCTCATTTTTCGTTTTCGAAGGACTTGCATTGCAACAATAGTTTATTAGTCACCATTAATAATTACGGTAACTCTTTACCTTTCAGGTTGTAAATCAACAGTACAATGAATATGTATTTTTGTGTCGGAAGCATGAATTTTGCCTTGGCCAACTAAAGTGTTAATAAATCTTCCCACTTCAACGGGTTATTTGGACGACCCATTTAGTTTAAAATGCTCACCTGACTTACTTTTATACTCGTTTTTCTGCATAATGTGGAACGATATTGGTTTTTATGTCTTTGATACATGTTTATACTGGGATTGGACAAAATAAGGGAAACGTCTGAGAAATCCACAAAATATATTTTAGCATGGTGTAAGCACAGCTTCTGCGGCAATTACAGTCTCAATTCTCCGAGGTATTGATTCAAACAAATTGTGAATTATTTCCAAAGGAATGTAACCCGTTCTTCGTTGAAACTCTCTCCAGCTCTTCTAAGGACGACGACGGCGGCGTTAATAGAATTCTGACTTGCATCTATAAAATCGACCATAAATGCTCGATAATATTCAGGTCTGGTGATTCTGTTGGACAAATTAGATGCTAAACTTTATTAGAATGTTCAGCGTGACATTTTTTAGCCATTCAAGCTGAATGGATCGGGGTATTGTCATCTTGAAAGATGGCGTTCCCCTCTGGAAATAGTGCTGGAAACATTCGATGAACTTAGTCCTCCAAAATTCCTGAATAGTCACAGCTGTTGATCCTTCTTTAATGAAGAGAAATCATTAATCCGCCTGATTTCCAAGATATAGCACCCCAGATCATAACGATTGGGAGGGGGGAGGTCGGGATTAAATTACTCTTAATTGTGGCTGTCTACAATCGTGAACTCGGCCAGAGGTTGGCAATAAGGTAAACGATGATTCGTCAGAGAAAATCAGATTTTTCCACTGCTCGAGGGACCAATTCTTGAGGTTTTACACCACTCTAAACGCTTTGAAGCATTTGTATTTGAAACCAGAGATTTTCTAAATGGAGCTCTTCCATAGCATACAGATTTAGTGCAGCTCTCGGTGGATAGTCTGCATGGTAACATAGGCCTGTAGGTATACATATTTAGTGCAGCTCTCGGCGGACAGTGCCTGTATGGTAACAGGGGGCCTGTAGGCGTCCATTTAGGTCTACAGTAATTTTAACAGCCGCGATCTTTCGATTGTTCCTCACCATTATCGACGTCTCTCTCAGACAATTTCGACTTTCGGCCTGACCTGTGCTTTACTGAGGACTTTTCTTCTTCTCTTTTAAAAGCAGTCATTACTTTTGAGACAGTACCTCTAGAAACGTCAAGCATTCGGGAAGTTTCACACTAGCACCTCCATATGGGCATCAACAACTTGGCCTCATTGAAAATCAGAGAGGTTTGCCATTTATAGGCTTAAGGTTAGGTTATGGACGAAAAAATTTACTAAAAATATCTTAAGTATAAAATATCAATTAACAGCAACAATAAACAATAGAGCATAAAATATGTCACGTTTTCATTGTTTATAACATGTTCAAAAATTACGATGTCAAAATGTTAGGTGTTTCCCTTATTTTGTCCAACCCCCCTGTACTATACATACAACTGATTACATTTGTACGTATAGCCATTAAACATCATTTTAGTATTTTTTCTGCAATACAGAACAGTTATAATCAATCCTCCTAAATGGACTGGACCATAGCACGCCTCTGTCTGTGGCACCAGTCGACGCATAGAGATTTTATCAAAGGCTGAAGTGGATCATGGAATGTGGATGGCTTATGTATTGCAAACAGATAGTTTTATATATCATGCAATATCACTTCACTTGGAGTTCCTGCTCATTCAAGGATGATTTGCTAATTTATTTAATATCCTCCTATTTTGAAAAACTTAGACGGTGAACTGGTTTTGTGTCAGGCGGCTCACATTGCTGAGATCAGAAAAATATTCGTGTTACTGAGCTCAAATTAAATTATTATCAGCGAGCTTGGTACAAAATTAGGAACACTGAAGATAGAATGAGTTGAGGCCGCGGTGGAATTTTTGGTGGGATTTGACATGCTATACGGAGCTGAGAATAACGTTGACATCACTGAGCTGTAAATGATGGTTGGGCTAACGGAATTTAATAAGCTTGCTACCACTGAGCTCAAAAATTATTGGTTCTGCAGAGCTAGCTAGGTACAATATTGGTATCAGTGAGGTTGGAACAGATTCGGTAACAATATTTCAAGAGCGGATGTTGTAACATATTGTCTCCCTGTGGCCAGGCGTTTGCTTGGTTCAGCGACCTGCTGGTGGAGCACTCTGAGATCTTCTGGTCGCTGTTCGCCGTGGACATGGACCAGGTGCTGTCCGAGCAGCCGCCCGACACATGGGACGCCTTCCCCCTCTTCCAGATTCTCAACGATTACTTAAGACAAGATGGTGAGAAATTACCTTTGTTATTATATTTGTGAACCTATTGATTTTATTTCACGATTGATGTCAAATAATTTTAATGCTTCTTTTATTCGAAATTTAAGTTTGCTTCATCGATTATAAGCGAAATAACTTTAAGATTTGACAATTTTATGTACAAAGACAACTGCGTTTATTCGTTTAAATTTAATACTAAATTCGATACTAAATTGCGTAAGATTGATGTTGCATTATTCTTAAAATGAAGTACTCAAAGCAAATGTGCTTATTCTGCTCAGATAACTTGAAGAATGGAAGATTCCACCAGCACCTGAGGGAGACGTTTGCTCCAATGGTGGTTCGCTACGTGGACCTCATGGAGTCGTCCATCGGCCAGTCTATACACAAGGGCTTCGAGCGCGAGCGATGGGAAAATCAAGGGTGAATATCTGGGAACTTGTTCTCATTGATAGGTTATGATACAACTGCAGATAATTTGGACTTTCGGTATCAATTGTAGATCAAGGTTTGATAGGGTATGATACAACTGCAGATAATTTTTATTTTCGGCATCACGTGTAGATCAGGGTTTGCTAGGTTATGAGACACCTGCAAATAATTTGGATTTTCGATATCACACGTGTAGATCAAGGTTTGAAAGATTGTGTGGTAACTACGGACAATTCAAATTTTCGGGATCAAGTGTAGATCATGGACTTATTGCATAATTCTACTACGTAATGCGTGCTATCAATAAGAGAAATGAATTTCCTTAAAGATTTTCGGGTCAACGGGAGTGAAGTGAAAATTTATAATATTAATTCTGAGGCTGTCTTAAGTGATGATTTAATTTTATATATCAATCCATAGACTTTTGTTAGTTCTTTGGTGAACGGAAATAGTATTTTTAATGTTCCGAATATGTAACAGATCTTGTGTAAGAATTTAAATTTCAAGGTAAGTGTTGATTTCAACAGGTCATATGCCCGTTAGGTTTTCCATCAACTGCTCATTCTTTTTCTCTTCCTGATCCCTATACTCATTACAACCTCACTGTTATACCCAATATATTAAATAATTTTTATACCAGCTATACATATTCATGAACACATGATTAACGTAATCCGAAAAGGATGAATGAGTTATCCTAAATCACAGAAAAATATAGATGTTTTCTTCTAGAGTACTGTTGGCAATAGTATGATTTAATGTTTTTGGTTGAACTTTCTATCATTGGTTTTATAGTCGAATCTTTGTAATAAAACTGCGTTTCTAAGTTATCTTTTGATACGATTTTCATCGTTGTTATTTGTTTATCGTTATTTACAATCAACGATTCTGAATTTAAATAGATTTCATGAGATATACATGAAGTTAAGAAAAGAAAACGTGCATTCGCTCATTTTAACTAATAAAGCAAATCCGTCGGCGGTATTTACAATTCTTAAAAATTTTATAAAATTTTTGACCGAGTAGCACTGATCTACAGCCAAGTCAGATTTCCCAGCTCTGGGGAAGTTCAGATGAGTTCTGTATATATTGCTGGCTTCTTTGCTTAGAAATAGATGATGTTTAACTCGAGGCTTGCTCATTTATTTCAGTTTTTGTTATTACACAAAGGAATACGCTTACGTTTCATCATTCATCAATGAGAAGCTTGTTCATTTGTTTCAGCCTTCATTTTGAAACAACTGAAAACGTTCGCGTTTCTTCTTCCATGTCATGGAGAAGGTTTTATCTGCTTGTAAATTATTGGATTAATGTTCTACTCATGAAACTAGTAATGCATGTTTATCCGTGTGAATTCATTTATTTTTCACTGGCCTCACACTAACTGCAAATCAATCCATACTTCGAGTGATTCTTCCCGTCTCACGATTCACAAACTTTAACTCCAACAGCTTCACCAGCATGTAGTACTTGAATTTGTGTAATATTTGTTCTTACCTCTGGATTACTTCATGTAACTCTATGACTTACTTCGATGTAACGATTCTTTTACTGTCAGCTTCTTTCAGGATAAACATTGGCGTACGTAAACCTAGGTTCATGATCAGCCTACGCAATTACTTCTAGGCCGACGATGACAAAATTGATTTAGACCAATGTTGTAAATCTGGCGGTGTTTATAAACAAACAAGTGAAAAATTATAACTCTGTACTCACTGCAGTGAGACAGAGCGCATTTTCTCAAAATCGACGAAAACGTGAAGTCACAGACAGACAGACAGGCAGACGGACTGACAGACGGACGGACTTGACGAGCACAATAGCGCCTTTTTTCCATAAATGAGAAAATGCGCTAAAAATACGGCTGAACAATGCGTTTTAAGCTAATCCATTTAAGATACCAATACAAATCGCAGCTTTGTGATGATCTCAAATATTTTCAAATTAATTGAGCAGCTTGCAGCTCATCCAATTGATAATATTTCTTACTTACAACATGTTTTGGTTTATTAGTGCGTTTCATACCGTCACATAAAATTATCTTCTAACCATCATCTCCTTTTGCTCTGGTTTGAAATTGCTTTCAATGTTTTACTTTCCTAATCAATTGCTTGATCAGGCAAAGAATTTACCGCAAGATCATCTTGAGAAATCGGCTTTCTTTAAAGGAAGAGCAAAATCTTTACATTTCATTTTCCGTTTTCTTTCCGTCCACTTAAGGAAACCAACTCAAGAGCTCGATCCTAAGAAAAAAGTCGACCCTGTCGTCCTCTTCAGGTACCCAACCTTTGGTCTTATGGCTGTCGCTTGATGGGCAGGGCTTGAGTCAAAGCTTTAGTTTGTAGGCAGTTTGTGCTAGAGCTGTTGTGCATCAGTGTTTTGGATGAGCACTAGGCTTGTTTTTTTAAATGGCTTCCACTTTCCTTTACGAGTAGAATGAGCACAGCGTGAATAGAGGTTCTCCCGTTCGCGTTTTCACTGATAACGAGGAATGATAGAAAAACTAGCGCCAGCCTCTTGTTTAATCTTCAAGTGATGTTTTTCAATAGCATTTAAGTTTTTTTCAGTAACGTATTATTCTATCATTAATGCCGCGTTGAATTTAAAGAATTCATCTAGTTTTTTACGGAATTTGATCTACCTTTTGAAGCCGTACAGCCCAAGCCCGGAGGGCGACAGCAAAGTTCTGCCCTTGTTTTCTGCACGCTTTAATTGGAATGTTTGAATTTTTTTCATTAATTTCATGCCATGAATGCCATAGAAGACACTGGAACAAAGAAGAAAATAAATTAAATTAGATAAAAATATTCCTTTGAACCGTGAAACTTGACGTACGGCTACCCAAATTACCTAAATGTTCTTACTGTCATTATTTTATCGCCTGAGAATCCATTGAATTTATCCTGCATCTTGCTGTGTGATCGTGAAAATTTTTTAATTCATTTAATTTATGCATTAGGCTAGCGAGGTTTAACCTTTAATCTAATAAGCACTTATTCATTTCGTTTCTTTAATTAATCAGCCTTGATGACTTATTACAAGCCTTGAATAATTGTCTCATTCGGTGCATCTCTGCGTTCACTGCAGTGATATCCTAGCCAAGTTTTGCCGTCGAATTTGTTAATGTATGGCAACAGATACCGTTTATGTTATTGAATTAGGCAATTCTGAATTAAAAAGAAACTCAAATCAACTGGAGGAGATCGTTCGCATAACTTTTATGATAGTCAGTCTTGCCCCGCGTTCCACGCACCAACTTAAATGTGACAAGTGAGCCTTCAGACCGGTCCGCTAGAGGGCAGGTTTGGTCTACACGGCATAACGTCGCACGCTGCATTGTTAGAAAATAAGAGAAGAGCTTTTCGTTTTTAACCCTCTACCGCCGTATGTCACTATCCGGGAACATAAATTTCAAGTTAAATTACACGTAAACTACGTAAACTATTGAGTGTATCAACCTGTGGACGTTTAAACGCAACAGAGAACATTTTAAAGTTGTGGTACGTGGCGGCAACCATCACTGCAAGTAATTTTGCTCTCACTAGAACATATTCTTTTTGGGTAGGCTTGTGTGACAATATTGCTCCGGTTACTCGTGTCAGGTGGTAGAGGGTTAAGCGTGTTAACATTTTGTATTGTAGCGCTTGCCTCATCAGACGATCCCGCAATTTGCATCTCATTGACCACGATTATATTTCGATAATTTTTAAAAGTAATAGGCTGTGGTACGAGCGTTGCGTTCTTTCTATGATCATTAATATTCTTATAGAGAAATTAGAATCTGCTCTTTCACTAATGTCTGTGATGGAGCTACCGTGTCCTCCTGCTTTGTTTAGTGGTTGTGCAAGTTTATTCTCATTTATTTTGTCTAATGGAAAATAATCAAATGATTGATTTTTCATTTGAAAGTGGCACTTGGACTACAAATTGTTGTCCACGTTTGTCTGCACAGGAGAACTTCGTTTCAAGTTATTCAATTTGCTAAGGGAATTGTTTTCTTTCTCCCTGTTACGCTGCTGCATGGAGTTTTTATTCTATCGATGCTAATAGGTAGAAGAAGTTTGGCATTAATTTCGATTTTGCGTTGTGTCGCAACCTACAAACAAAATTCAAATACAAATTTGTTTTGCCCAATATCACGATTTTCCTCCAAAACTCAGAAATGGCTGTGCCACTTCAGAAGATCTTTTCTGGAAGCTAGATGCGTTGCAGTCCTTCATTCACGACCTCCATTGGCCTGACATCGACTTTGCCAAACACTTGGAACAAAGACTCAAGGTACCGTCTGCATGAACAATCCTTAAAAACTCGAATCGAGAAATATTCCATCAAAATGAGCTCACATGTATAAAAGTACGACATTATGCTGATAGAAATGAGACGCGATTGCAATTATCAGAATAAACTTGAGCTACAGAGAATTCGGACATTTATCGCCATAAAAGCGTGTCTGATTTTCATATCAATTTATTGTATACTTATTGAGGTAATTTTTTTCGACAGTTGATGGCATGTGACATGATTGAGTCGTGCATCACACGCACGGACAACGCCTTCCAGCAATGGCTTAAAAAGAGTACAGGATTTGTGTCTACCGACTACGTGCTGCCTGCCGAGATGTGCGCGATGGTCAACGTCATTCTTGACGCCAAGAACCAATCCTTCAAGCTCTGTGCCGTAGACGGCGTCGACGTGGTCAGTTACTTCCTTATTCTTAGTATTTCTTGCACGTCTGATTTGTTACTGTACGTATCGGATGTCAGGTGCTTTAAGATGTTTGATGGAAAAGGTGTAAGGACTGAAATTCTTCGAAGATCAAATCATTTGAAGTTTAAATTTCTATCCGTTACAGTGAATTATAACCCAGCTTCAACCTATTTAATTGGCAATATAAATAGTTGGAGTTCGATACAAAACACATAATAATGTTCGAACTTATTAAAATTTCTGAGTCACTAGTGGGTTATTCTCGAATCGTGTGAAGATACTGTAATTAGTGCTACGCTAGACATTAAATGCAGACATTTGATGAAGATCCGACGTAATTACAACAAGTATTCAAAACAAAGGTTGCATTTTGCCGGTGATGTGCATCATAGGTAGATGACGATGATGTGAGATCCTCTACCCTACTAGATAATCTCGTGGACAATAATTTGCAAATTAATGATGACATAAACTCTCCCTAGCACCAATACCACACCAAAATCGACGACCTGATCGAGCGCACAAGCACTGGGATGACGCAAGGAATGGTAGGCAAGCTGCTCAGTGTGCTGGAGTCCGTACTGTCCAAACTTGGGCGCTACGACGAAGGCTCCTTCATAGGTTCCATCCTCTCGTTCACCGTGAGTCATCGTTCGTTTGTAGCATGTTTCTCGGGCTAACTTTTATAGAAATGACCACATGCAGGTCTAGTTATCTTATTTCTGCAGGCATAACTCTTAGTTAGGATTCCTTTCGTGCGGAGACATGAATGACTTCCATATTACCTATATTTTGCAGTCTTACGTATCTTAGGAACCGTAGACTACATGCCCTCGGATGTTACTGTGTGGATTTACTGAAATTTAACAGTTCAATTTCACTCTAATGATTTGATATATTATGGTTTTGATTTTTTACCTAATTAACTTACATCATACGTTCGGAGGTATCGTGTGAAACATTTGTCTCATACATTTTACTTCGTGTATTGTTTGAAGTTTTTTAGTTGCAAAACGATAATGCTGAATGATAATACCTCGATTTCAGTTTGCATCATCTACTATATGTGCAAATAATTTGAGGAATATGTTTAATTTGATAAACATGTAATCCCAAAGATCATAGAAAAAGAAACGGCTCTAAAAGATGTAACAGCAAATGTCAGTATCGACAGAATGTGAGCGGGTCTGGCCGAGAGCTGGGCAAGGCGTACATCAACTTTATGCGCAATTCTATGGACCAAATTAGACAAAAAGTCAACGACGAATTATGGATACTTAATCTTCTCGAGGTGAGTTCTTTCGACGTCTGATGTTCATACATATTTACGATATCGTTGGTTCATCCGGCCATTTATCATCAGTCGTTCCCCTAACTGGACATCTGTTTACAATTGCGCCTCAGACAGCGTACGTATTTTAGCGCGTGTTCTCATATACGTTGATCTTAAGCGGTCGTGACAGAAAGTCTCAATTGTTAGGCAAAGTTAATACATTGACAGCAGGATTCGCAGCACTTACATTGATTGTCACAGTCGTACAATCGTCCGCCGTCCCAGTTAAACGACCTCTAATACTCGCACCGTTATTTTTGTTGCAGTATAACCTAGCCCCTCTACGTTCCTGCACTCGGTATTATGAATGGGTCATTGTCCACATAGTGGTACAATCTCTTAAGCACAGAACCGTCAGAGAGCGGACGTAGCACTGGTGCTTCCTTTTACCAGGGCAGGCTGGTTCAGGATGACCTACATACGGGCATAAATTCATCGCTATTTGGACTAATTTCCGCCCATTTCTTTGAAAGTGGTCACTGGCCATTTGAGGCCTTTGCCCTAAATTTGTGATGCATGGGATTTTTTTCCAAAATTTACCACGCTACCAAATTTGAGACTTGCCACTTCTTCTACTGTGTTCCTCAAGCAAACAGAAAATATTTTATCAGTAAATTTTACTCACTTCAACCTACCTTCACACCGCCGCCTTAAACGAAGTTTGCAACTTGAACTCTCTTTACACGTTTCACTTCATTGTCCCTCTTCTTAAACAGAGAAATTTGTGTAATGTTGATAATATATACATATTGAACAATTACGATGATATTGTTATCGCAGTATGGTATTTTTGAGAACCATGAAAAAAAACTTTTCATCAGCATTATTGGAATTTATTAAAACAACAATGCGATTTTTTGTTTATTGCAGCAATGGTACTCAGGCCAAGTGCAGATGCTATGCAGCTGGCTGAGTGAAAGACTGGACCATAACCTCCATCCGTACCAGTGTACCTGCCTAGCACACATCGTCAAGGTGAGTATTTCCTTCACCCCACATAATGTACGTCCTTCGTTATTAGAGAACAACATCCTGCGTCACCTGTCCATTTTAGGTAAGTCATTCCGAACAAATGAAGCCTCACCTATCGTGATTGATCCTAGAAAATTACCCTCAATAACTAGTTGAGACGAAACTTGATAACAGAATTCAGACTAGACACATTAATTTTCACTAGCTAAGGGGGGGGGGCAAGTTGTTGTTATACATGATATATAACAACAATTTTATATAAAAGTTCAAGTGATCGTGCTTGATTATTATATTATGAATTTCAGAGCGACTCAATACCCTAATAGATCTATTTGTTAAGTCGTCATTTTGCGATTTGAGAAATAATCGTTTACGCATTAAAGCTCGCTCATTACACAATATTTGGCATTCTTCTGCCCCAAGTTAATAAAAATATAATGAATCTTGTGGTCTAACTCACATACTCGATGCAAATATTCATTTAGAGGGAAAAATGTTGCTTGTCACCCAGAGATAACTAATATGACTGTAAGGTGAGCGTTTCCAGGAGTTCCAGCCATGTAAGTTACACCTGCATTTCTTTGTTCTTCCATAAGTAGATAGATAACACTTGTGATTGCATTTGCTACCTAGAATTGATATCTTAGAGCCGCTAGAAACTAGTGCAATTTTTTGAGGTCATGGCTCTGTTATGACAGCATTGGTGAGTCACACGTCATACTCACACGTTGCAGTACCCACTTAATTACAGCCTTGCATCCTTAGCACGTGACTATAGCTTCAGCTTGCAAACGGTCCATTTTTGCAGTCATCACTCAAAACTTTGAATTTTTGATCAAGTAGATTGCATTGTCTATTCAGTGATGCGAAATATTTTTCATGCGACACTAAGAATGTGATGCACTGCCTGATATTTATTTTTCAGTTTTCTCCTCGTGCAATTTATTATTGTGCTTTATCCCGCGTTGTGTCAGATGTGACCACATGCTTTAGCCTGCTTACTTGTCTTGACCTTGCAGTTGCATTTTTATCTTTCCTTCTCATCACATCTTCTTCACAATTAATAAAAATTCACATCTTTTGCCTTTTGAATGAAATAGGCTCAAGTTTGAGAACGATGAATTTTAAAAGCGTTTCTGCTGATGATAATTTGGTGTGCATAAAAATCGTATTCATGCAACCAAAAATGCTGCTAATCAACCAGTTGAGCTTTCCTCCAATATCGCGTTGGAATATCTCTACGCCGTGCGATTCACTTAAAAAATAGGTTTGAATCTCAAGTACGTAAATAGCTGCTAAAATGGAACATGAGTATAAAGATGGATATATTCGTAGTGTGAAAATTCGTCCAGGCTGAACTACCTCAACTCTAAAAATCGATATATATAATTGCTTTTGTGCCTGCATCTTGAATCGAATATATTTAACAAAAGAAAAATGTATGCTACCTACTAAAATCCTTGCTAAAAGCACAATTTGAATCAGACATTGGTGATAATTTGAAGTTACGATTTTTATTGAATTCGAGTTGAACTAACCAGAAATTTGAGCTATCTTGATAATTATCTTGCAATGTTCGAAGTTGTTCTATTTCAATTCCTTCTATTGGCTTTCAAAGTTCGGCTTTAGTTATAATAGTTCGATGATCACGAAAAAGAACGCATCGTTTGACTTGGACCTGTTTTGCTCTGGCACAGTTTCTCTGACACCTAATTCAAATCACATATCACATGACAAATCTATATTTTTCTGGCCATAACTTCCTTCTCTACTCCTTCTCTAATTCATCCTAGTTCATCTATGCTCCTTTTCCTTCTGAGTGATCTCTCCTTCTGAAGCTACAACGCTTCGAGTAATCAGTCTCACGGGTCACTACATAAGCAACATTTTGCCGGCTCGTAATGTTGATATTGCGCCAGTAGGCCCATGCGATTGGTTACTCGAAGCAACCCTCGTCTCCGCGTTCCACACTCACCCCGGGATTGTCTCTCCTTGCAGCTCATATACTCCGATTACTGTGCCTACGGTCTGGCCCCCGAGCAGACTGGAGTGCAGGCTTATCAAGTGGTCAGCAGAAGGATAAACTCAGAAGTGCAGCGACTTGTACGATCAGGAGCCCTGCCTCAAATGAATTAGACGAGAACTGTATTGATATGCAAGTCCCACGTGCGATGTTCTTGGGCTTTCATGGAGTCTTCGACCGCACAAGTTGTCATCAAGTCGTCAATTATTTAGATGGTCACATAGACACGCAAACCGATAATTGATTTTGTTCGAGATCATCTCCTTGGAATACTTTAGAAAAAAAAAAACTTCCCGCTATCCACGCGATTAGGAAAAAGACCATTAAATTAGTTTTCCCCAAACCGGTCGAAATACAGTATTAATTTAAAAATAAACTAAACTCGAGTACTTTACTATAAACGTACAGTTCTCCGTGTGTACAAACTGTTTGATTTTAGTGTAGCGAAACAAGATGCGCCCGCATGTAGTTTCGACAGAGTTTACTTCACCAAATCAACTTCACATATTTCCAGTATATCGACCCTTTCCACACGCAACCTTACCCTCCCCTCTCCATTTCTCCGACCTTCTCAGGTCAAACTTAGTAATTTATCGCTAACATTTCTCGTTCATGTTTTCCTAATTTGAATTGTTTGCCTTAGTGAACATGTCGTTGTTCTTGGTTAAATAAAACCTTCAATATAAAATACATATAAGGAATATGACAATGACTAAACGATAATATGTCCTCAAAGTAAGAAAGTGTTAACAATCCAAATACTTGTATCTAGAAAATCAATTTGAAATCTAATTTCAATCATGGCTGATGAGGATTCAAAAATAAAAAGATTACTAAAAAAAGCCAAATGTCCTCAGTTTATTATGGCTCTATACCCGCCAAAATAGGGATAACGCTAATAAAATCTGGTTCTCGTATGAACATCGTCCATAAGGAAAGGCTTCTTGTTAATCAGTCCACGGTCATCTTCTATAGTGATTCAACTAATGCTACAAGAAACAAAAAGAAAAAAACGTTGATTATCGTGCTACAATTACAATCTTTCATTATTGATTAGAGTTAAGCCAACAACACTTATTATGAACGCGAACCTCACTCTAATGGGTATTGCTGTGCCTCTTCCGCATGTTTTTTATACAATGTAGCCTTTTCACTTGAATTTGCCCGCATGCTATCAAATTTTGCCTTGGAACCATCTCAGAATGTTCAGTTTTCCATCACGATCTCCCTCAATGCTTACTTGTATTACAAGAGCTGTGACATTGTGTCAAATAAGTAGTCTTATTTTCCTTCAAGTGAAACGGACATATTTGTGCAAATATTTGGACATGAAGATTGTTACTTAAGAAAACTGATGTTATATTCCTAGTAAATACTGCACACTCTAAGCTAAAAATTTCATCTCTATGCAGGAATAGAATATTTGGGCTGATGCCCCTCAAGATACTTGATGTCAAAGCCACTCTTGATTGAGTTGCGAAAATAATGATGAGCTTTAAAATTTGGTGTCATTCCTTGCATATTTCTACATTAAGCAATTGACATATTGCACCTTCATAAGAAATGTTGAAAGTAGAATACCGAGAATATTAAGTGTTTTGTAATCAGAAAAATAATAAAGTGCCACTTTATTGGACATGATTGAGCGCATTTGCACTTACATTGAAAACTTACGAGTAGTGCGTTCCACAGGCTAATTCTGGCAAACCCTCGATTAGCGTTGCCATCGAAATTCACAGATGTATGATATAATCAACTATTAACCATGCATTTTGCTTAATCACATTACTTTTATGAAAAATTATTTTATCCTTTGCATGAAATTGCAAAATTATTTTTCGTATCAATTTTCTTAGATTCACAAATTGCTTTGCCCGACGCTGAAAATTTCATCACACCTTCACATGGCTGACGTAACTGGTAGATATGTAGCTCGTAGTGAAACGAATTTAACTTTAATCCTCCGGAGTTTTTCAAAACCTTTTGTTCTTGCACCTCCCTATTCTAAAATTATTGTGGAACCTTCAAAGAAGTTTGCGCACAACGCTGAGTTTGTGCACTCTTTTGTATTTTGCAATTGTAACCAATTTAGCAAACTCCCCTGCAACTACATATGAACTCGTGAATGCATTTTAATAGTATCAGTTCGTAGGTTCTTGCCCACTGCTAGTGTATCCCGTCCCCAATTCAACACTTTCCGAACTACGTGCAAGGTAAGACGTACATTTATATTATTGTTGCAATGATAAATTGACACGAATTTTATTATACTTCCTGCGAATTGATTTTGGTCAAGCAACGATCGTGCTGAAAATGTGAAATGAGGCTCGAATTTCCTTGTTCAATTGTAATTTAATTCATCTGTCTCTTTTAAATGCTTCGTCTTCAACGAACGTATAATTAATATCACCGCATCTATAAATTAATTTGAAATGCTTAAGTGAAAATTATGTTTGACATTTTTCCAAATCTTTAAATTTCAGTTTTAGTTAAATTCCGACCAAAATTGCGATCATGGCATTCTGCCTGAAAGCCTTTCTATTTTCAGAAAATGTACTCTGACTTCGAGCTTAACGGGATCGAAGAAGAAAAGCTCAACACGAAGAGCTTCCAAACGATCAGCCAACGCATGACCACAGAGGAGGCAGCCTGTGTTTTGATCGATGGACATCGAGGGGACGACGAGTGAGTTTCAGTTCGCCTCATGCACCATTAACGTGTTTATAAATATTTAATGCTTTGGCATCCATACCAAAAATATCTACTATCTTTCCTAATTCCTTTTAAAATAAGGCCATCGCATATTCATACTCACTAAAGGTTAGACCGAATACAAAAAATTTATCGGGCGCCAACATTTAAGAGCTTTTTCTGACTACAATCGCATGAACATCAAATAGCATTTCAAGCGAATTTCTACGCACGAAATCATTCATACGTATCGCAGGTGGATTCGCGTACCAAGTCAAGCCTAATGATACAAGATTAGTTTTCAAGGTACCGTCTCTTTTACAAAATTTCAGCTCTATTTTTAGCGGCACAAAATAATGCCTTGTAATGCCTACTGAATACGTCAGGACAGGATCATTTTTCTTACCGCCACAAAATGTGAGCAAGACAGTGAGATGAAACATGTCCCGTTCTTTGCGACTTTAGTGGAGCCGATGATGACGACATTCAGTGAGTACATGATATGATGAATTTCCTGCACTGCATCGCCTATCGACGATTTTCTAAGCTTATGCATTCTTTTATTATTCAAAATTTGAATTTATTTTTAGATTTAGTATCATAGAAAATGTATGCAGTTGACGGTACGACACTCCAGAACTGCATTTTTTGCAGAATTTGCACACGCGCATGCGTTTGGCAGCCAAGCATTTATCCGGATTGCACGCCCACCTCAGTTTTTTTTCGATCAGAGACGCGGCTTTACGTTTCAAGCTAATTTGTGATTATGCGAGCTGTATTTACTTCGCGTTTATCCATGTGATCTAGAACAATTTTATGTAATACAATTTTTTTTAAAACTCAACTTGACCTGAGAAAAAGTCGCGAATATCTGTCAACTGCTAAATGGATGCTCAATACGTCCGAAGTTTGTTTCAATTGAAATTGCTCGCTCCATTTCTAGCGGTATATATGTTGTCTTCGCAATAACTTGATTCTAAAAATACCTTTTACGTTGTTGATGAATTGAATTTTTTACCTAAAATGTAATTTCGTTCTATTTATTAGGCTAACAAGTTGAAGTTATGGCTCTCTATTTGCGATTCTATAAAATTCCTTACGAAATTAATTAACAGTTTGAATTTTTGCGCGGATGAAGAAAAGTGGATGACTGGAAATGGAATGATCAGCTCGCGAGAGACAACTCGCCTCGTTGCATGCTTTCGAATTTTTTGCTCTGCAAAATGATCTTGTAAATACTCAAAGGTTGTGTCACGAAATGTTGATGAATGAATAAAGAAATCGTTTAGCACGCCGAAGAATTGTTCGCCGTAATTATATTAGTAGTTAAAGCAGAGATCGATACAAATTTCGGCCGAGAAATTAGATTAGGTTCGTGTTGAGAACTCAACTTGCTACGTTTTTTCTTCATTTTCATGAACTCTTTTATTAAATGATTCTAAGAGATTCCAACTTTGTAGGTTGACACGACCTTTTGACGCAACTTCAAAAATTATATTTGAACAAACTACAGCGTTTTTTGCATATTAATAACAATAATAATAATTTGCACTAGAACGCTCTATGGTGTATCTTAGTTTTCTGAGGCATGACATTTCAGTTCGGCTCAAAGACTCATGCAGCGTCTTGTTGAGTCTTCTTAGAGTTTAATATTCACATTTTTATCGCTCATTATTTTCCAATGTTGAATTCATTTTTGGATCTGCAGATTTCTGGCTGGCCCATCACTCAAGTGAATATTGAGTTGTACCCGCATGAAATCTTACGAATACAAAGTAGATTAGAGCTTAATTCTTATTATTTTAATCTCTCGTGCAAGTGAGTTGACTGAAGGCGCTTTGGACGAAGAAGGCGGCGCTGCAGAACCAAAAATGAAGAGCAAAGTGGCATCACAGCTCAGCCACACGCTCTCCGAGGACCCTGCCAATGTAGTGGCCAACGTCAGAGCCGAGGTGAGGCATTGAATCCACGCGAAGATTTGAGTATATTTTTCGTATGCATAGACATTTAGGACACCGGTTTTCCATTAAATATGAGCGAAACTGAAGCAATCTCAAATAATCAATACGAAAATACTATGCAATAAATTAATTCAGTGGTAGAGAAAGCTAGGAAATTCAAGATTAAAAACTTCACTCATAATTAGTATTGAAGTATAATAGACTTTCCAATTATAGATTACTATTGAAGAATTATTGTAATAATACTGCTCTGTCGATTTAATATTAACCTTTTACCGCCTGACATGAGTAACCTGAGCAATATTTTTACAAGCCTACTTCCCAAAAAAGGATACGTTGCTATAGTGAGCGCAAAATGACTTGCACTGATGATTGCCGCCACGGACAACTTTACAATGTTCTCTGTTGCGTACAAACGTCCTCAGGTTGCTACACTCAATAGTCTACGTCGTATTTAAGTTTAAAGTTATGATCCCGGAGAATGACATGAGGCGGTAGAGGGTTGAATAATTTCGATTGCATTTGGTTTGGAACCGTAAAGTAATCTCCGAAATCCTACGGTCAAATTATTTCGCGGTACTGAGATTATATTTGGAATGAAAACTGAAAAAAAAAATAATTTCTTTTCGACAGGTGTCAAACGTGGCTGGCAACGTGGCCGGCAAGGTGGGCAACGTTTTAGGAGGTTTCAGCAAGGGCTTTGGCGGTAAACTAGGAGGGTTCTTTTAAAGCATGAAATTACGTTGTTTGTATGTATTTATCATAGTTCAATTCAATCTCGTGTGTTTCTTCTAAACTCGAATTCTCCTCATCACACTTAACACATGATCTCTGGATTCTTCCACAAGCAAAATGGAAAATGACGAAAACTGTCTCTGCGAGTTAACTAAAAGCTAAGTCAAGTGAGGCGCAGTTATAGATGCTAAGATTGTCAACATGACAATGAAAAAATCAGAACTCCAGCTATTATTGTAAATACAATATTGAGTAGGCCCAAATGTCATGATTGATGACATCTGGGTCATCAATTGATGTTTGCAAAATTTTTTGTCGCTGCAATGTATCTGGAATGTATGACTGTTCTATTTCACCACGACCAAGTGGAGTCTCAGATTGCATGCCACGTAATAACCCGGAGCTCATTCTTCATGTATGACAATAGCATGTATTCTCGTGTAAATTTTCTGAGTACCGTGCCTCTAACGGAACTATAGTAGAGTTGTTGATAAATTCGCGGATGCCGCAAATAAATTATTCGCCGCCAACACCTGACGGACCATTCTTACCACAAATACCCTGTACTAATATAATCCTATAGAAGTTGTGCTCAGTTGCGTTTTACATATACAATAATGTAACGAATTTCTATGTTCCATTTCTGTGGGGTTTCTCGAATAAGTTGATCAAGTAGTGCCTGTCGCCAGAGTGATTGGCACAGGAGTTTGTTGAGGTGCGCTAGGAAAGACAGATGCATGCTGGGGTTCTCGAGTTGGTTCAGTGATTCATTAGACTGCAATCATCTGTGTTATATACGAATTACTGAGTTGATCGAAGGAGAGATAGGGAAATGTACGAAAATTGTTGACTGAACGACCAGTGCTTGAGGTCACTAAACATGTTTATAAATTTGTTATCATTCTTCTTACATAGATTTCTTATTAGGAAATAGCTCTGAGCTAAATTTTGTTTGTACGTGAGATGGTCTGTATAATATTGGTTTGTATAGTAATATTGAAGATGTATGTACAACACACATGTGTCGTAGGTCAAGAGCTCACACAAGTGGGAGTAAGTTACTCGTTTGTATCCTTATACAAGGTGCGAGTCGAGTCGTCCGTCAACCCTTATGACTTGGCCTTAAAGATCGGATAATATTTATCTAGAAATAAGTAGATACTCCATAACAAAATTAAATCTTAACCCTCTTTACTTAAAACGTACAACTTTTTCATATTTCTTTTTTAATCTTAATTTTTCTTTCCAGTTTCTGGAGCACAAATCTAGATCTAGAGCTAAGTCCATTTGTTGTACGTTAATACAAATAATTTAGCTTTAATAATGAGAATTACTGCAGAACACTGAAAATTTTTTCATTTGAGTTGCAGCAAATAAGCATATGTCACTCACAACTTGCCGACACTTGATTGCCGTTGTAATTATGGGTTTGATGAAGCCAGAACAATACAGAATGAAGCGTGAATAAACGAATTATTCTTCGCGGTAGATTGGAGTTGAGCATAAACATTTTCAGCACCCGATAGCTGTCAGATAAAAATGTTGCAGCTATCATGGCAGAAAAATTTCACTGTAAATGATAACGTAATGTAGTTTCTAACTCGGAATTTGATCTTTGATGAATCACCGCTATAATATGACTAGAATTGACGTATAAAGTTAATATTCACACTAATTTTTATGATGGATTCTAATCACGCATCATTTTTCTACCACAAATAATAAAACCCAAGAAAGTCTTACAATAAACTTAATGAATGCCAACCTCAAGATCGACGCAACCAAATAAAGATACTTCTTTGAATGTCATTCTCTCAAATATTCAGGCGCCTCACTTCTTCTCCTGTAGCTTGTCTGTTAGAAATAACTGGTGATCCCGTATTAATTAAAGAAAACTTTGGTTTAATCACTTCAACATCTCAATTTGCTGGAGGTCGGAAACTTTTCCCTGTTTACTTCGCAATTGTTCTCCCAATGCAGAATAAAGTAAGATTGGCTAAAACCAGTGATAAGTGTAATTCCCATTGCTCCCTGCTTGTATATTAGAATAGAATTACGAGTGTCGGAGTGCATTGTAGGTTTCAAGGCAAGGCAGAACGACGGGTATGCTGTTGGGTAGCAACAGACAAGTTGTAACCGAGCACAGCTCCTCCATATAATCTTTGTAAATTAGCTCAGAGTAAAGAACTCCTGCTAATCTAAAATTTAAAATTCATATAATCAGTAATGATGCGAATGGCTAACGATAAAGATAATATACCTCTTGCATGGATACCTTTCCAGTCGCCGTTCAGTGCTTCGATAACTCAACGCTATTTATAGCCCTTCCCTCTCTTGCGCGGAGTTTTTCCGTGAAACTGTCCAGAAATGAATTGAAGTAATTAGTGAACTATAGTTATTGAATGCGAATTAATTTCTTTGTTCTGGAATTCAGGCTTTAACTAAATTCAAATAGACAACTTTTAATACCGAATGTTTGATTCCATTTGTTAGTTTTAAATTATTTTTGTATGAGAATGCGATCCCCGTTCTGGGCAACGACTACAAGCCGAGCTTCACACAAATTGACGGACTAGAGCCATTTTTGTGGCATACATCTTGCTTTCGGTACCTATAACTGCTTTCTCTCAATTTTTCTACCGGAATATTGTGCAACACAAGTCACGAGAGTTGATCAGTCAATGCTGCTCGATGCTCTCATCTTGCCGATACATCACAGTAACACATATGTTTGAAGCAAATACGTTGGACTTCGATAGATAGTTTTGGGGATAAGCTTGAGACGGGACATTATTTCCTCCATCGTTGCAGAAGTGAACTTCGTGCATGCCAGTGTGTGGTTATCAATATATGGGGCATTGCATGAGGTGAGAACCCAACCTTCACTATGCTAATCTATTCTTTCCTTCATATTGTAAATTGGCCTCAGTTGTGGTCGGCTAGCGTTGTTGTAGTGATGTTCATGCCGACAGCTACAAGATCTCAGTGGCCAATAGATACCTAATAAACCATTGAATTAATTGAGTTTCATCAAACCCACCTTTTTTTTACTTTGAGATGCGTTCATGATATACCGTGCGCGGAAATTGAAATTATCACCATTACGCTCAGGTGAAATTTGTGTAGAATTACACTTAATTGCGTAATCTGAACAGTCGACCACATCAAGTTTTATATAATCTTAAACGAAACCTCGCATCAAATGTATCACTCATTTATTATTTTTCCAGGTTTTTTCCGCTTGAGGTAATTATATAAATATGAATAAGCTGAAATTCACTGAGAAATGTAAATCTAATTTATATTTTGAAATTCTTCAGGTGGAATTCAAACCAACACTGATTAATTTTTTAATGTAAAGCAACAAGTGTACAACAAAGTTCTGAATTCCCACCAAACATATACTCCCCAATTAAAAATTCCTAATCCCCATAGATACGGCACAAAGGGTGCACCTTTTGAAGAATTGAAGACTCTTTCAGTTTAGAGAGTTACTCCCGGTCAAGGTAAGGAGTCCAGGATGAAAGAGTAAATAATGATTTCAAAAGAGTAAACAAGTTTCAAGAGCTGACGCAATGCAAGCTCACAGCACGTGACTTTTGTGCATGGAGAGCAGTAATATAACGTGAAGGCAAATCAGAATACAAATTTTCACGCGAATAAGGACACAATATTTAGCATCAATCCATGAATTTAATCTACCTGAATGAAGTCTTAAAATCCTGGAAAAATAAGATGCGCTTACAAACTACAAGATGGAGCAAGAGGACTAAAGACGTATTAGTCCTTTAATAAAAACAGTCCACATGCGACCCAAAATACAGTGTCATTTTTGAGGCAGGCGTCAATTAAAAATTAAATAAAAACTATTTACTTATACAAACAAACCCTAGTGTTGTTATAGAACACCAGATAATTTAAACAATGATATGATTTACTCACCAATCACACATAGCTAAAATATACTCTTGCAAGATGCAGTGGACTTCAGTATAAAAATATATTATAGAAGCTCTATATACCAGTAGACACCATGGTTACCTCAACATTTACTTTCATCCCACGAACATTGTAACAATACAATAATTGCTAAAGTTTAATGTTTTTTGGTTAGAAAGTTACACGGAAGATGAAGTTTCCAGGAGAACACAAATCAAAACTATTCACTAAATAAATTTCCAAACTATTTTAATAAATGAAGTCTGGATGTTTGAAATTTTTTGCGATGAGTTTTTTTCTGGTTATGTTTCTGGTTGGATAATTGCCGGGACAAATAAATTAAAAAATTTTCTCACTACCTGGCCTGTTAAAGATGAATGAAAGCACAAAAATTTAAACTTTACTCTGACGCTACATTAGAAGTAATGCAGGCCCAAATGTAAATCGTGGAAATAATTTTTCGCGTACAACAGAAATAGAAGTTTGGTTATACAATGGCAAATATCTCAATACCCCACTAAGATTGACATTAAAACTCCTCGTCGGAAAATTCCAAACATTACATAGAATAAAAAAATCAAGTACCGTACTTTTCAAAAGTTTAACAGTGTTTCATCAGAAAGATATCAATCAAAACAATATATAAATAAGCTCAGTTGCCACAAAATTTTATTGCACCACGAAGCAGGAACAAGATGCCTCTATTGAAAAATAACGTGTCTTAAAGTTTAGCCTTGATACTCTGAGCATCCTTGAGGAAGTCGGGCAGTTTCATGGCGAGGCCCATATTTCCTTTGATCTTCAAGAGTCCCATGAAGAAAGCCTTCTGAGCGTTCAGCTTCCCGTGCAGCAGCTTCAGGAGGTCAGAGTCGGCCATGGTGATGGTCACGTCACTTGTGCCTGTCAAAACAGATTGTTCGCGGCATACATTCTTATACGACTGTGTCTCTCCACACATACATTTTTACACGAGTGTCTCTCTCCACACACACATTTCTACACGAGTGTCTCTCTCCACACATACATTTTTACACGAGTGTCTCTCTTCACACATACACTTTTACCAAAGTGTCTCTCTCCACACATACATTTTTACACGAGTGTCTCTCTCCACACATACATTTTTACACGAGTGTCTCGCTCCACACATACATTCTTACATAAGTGTCTCTCTCCACACATTCACTCGTCAGGACACTGCAGTTTGAGCTAGGATATAGCATTGTCATTTAATTTTTTTCTTCACCCGCCAATGACACCATAACTCCCCCACACACAAAGCAATTCCCTCACACTACCACATCTTCACTGACACCATAACTCCCCACACTACCATTCCCCACACATAAAACAATTCCCTCATACTACCACATCTTCACTTATATCATAACTCACTCGCATTGCCATTTATTCACGTAACAACGATCTCTAGGCTCCTACTAACCCACTCATAACACAATCAATATGAATTCTTATTGAATTTGTTTGTACTTAATTAGGTCTTTATTATAATATTTTTATCCTTGTTAATGACTACTAGTTAAAGAATAAGCATGTTACCATTGTCTGCATCAAACGGTTTAATAATCTCCATTGAAACAACTAAATGCTCTAACTTAGCAAAATGTCACAAACTAAATTTAGGAACAAACCTATTTCATTGTAATGAGCAAGATAACCGATTGCTGCATGGAAGTAACATTACCAGGAAAAATCTTCAAATATAAGCAGGAAATATACTTGCTTTAGACTAGGAAATTATTTAAGATTTTATTAGCTTACCTGAACCTCCTCGGGTGACACTTCCAGAGCCATTTTTGACATCAACAATCCAAGTCTCTTCTCCTCCACTAGGTTTTGTGACCACAAATTTAAAGATGCCGTTAGCCTGTAGAATAATCATAAATTACTACGGTATCCAGCACTGACCTACCAATTTATGTCACCTCTTTCAGCTCCTACATTGATTGCGTATGTCACACCTGCAGTTCTATGCAATGCCTTCAGCACTGACAAGTCAGTCACCACCCAGCCTTTCGAGCAACACCTTTGCTGGCTGGAGCTAGAGCCTTGCTTAGTCATTTTGTTTTGTCACGTGTCCATAACATAATTAAGTATTCACTAGCGCTTCAATGTGTCTTTCAGTCCACCTTGACTGTCTATGAGCACTTCAACAAACTCTGTCCCCAGGAACTAATATGGTAATTTGCCAAATGCAAGACAATTTGACAATGACAGACCAAGGCAATATAGCTTCCATGTAAATATGCCATGATCTAGGGGGAGTTACATTTTAGCTTGTGGTTATTCCAGAGTGTTATAAAAAATCTGACTACAGATTGAGCATGAATTTCAAGTCAAAAAGAGGTACCAGAGAGAGTAAAGAATACACATAAGATGAAAAGTTGACTAAAATAATAATATTTAACAGTCATTGGTTACTTAACACGTTGACTACGTATTGGTACATATGCGTACCATGAAATGTATTTCTCCAGGAGGTAGTGGTACATAATTCAGGTTGCCTAAAATCGGCCAAATCCGAGAACAAAAAAGGCCGATAATTCAATGTATACTACTTTATTTGTAGGTTCCACTATAAAAATTCCATTTATTTTCTTTTTCAGTATTTAAAATTTAATTAGGAAGTACCCCTATCATAAATTTTAGCCAGCCAACGCAATTAAGAAAACTATATCACGGAATTTGTCCGGAAAAAATGACCGTCTGGCAACCCTGCATAAAAAAAGTACAAAAAATGAAATAATTGTACAAGATGAAGCAATTGTAGTCAACGTGTTAATATGACTGACCTTTTTCACAAGATTCTTGCCATCGCGCTCCAGCGCTGCTCGCATCACCTCAAACACCTCCTCCACAGCTTTGAAGTCCTCATTGTCACTGAAAAAAAAAAACATTATTATAAAATAAATTTTTATACAAATTTACACAATACTCAAGTTCTATAATAAAACAAGGTTTTCTATATTGTGAAAGAGCACGAACAAGACAAGTGGACCCAGAGAATCGGCTGCCATCCTTGCTTAAGCAGCCAAGTCTTTCAGTGACAAAGGCATATGAGGCAACTGCAGGTTGAATGCAATAATGTTGAATACTTGTTAGTTTCCAGTTTGTAGAAAATTGACTTTTATACCATTTTTAATGTGTCTTCATGAGTTTTTCATTACTGTTAGTGAAAACTAGTGAAATAAATAATTTTGAAACATGATGTTAAAAAAAATATTGCAAACATTGACATGAAATTGTTTGAAGGCTCACTTTAGAGCACCCATGCTGCTGTATCTGGTAAGTGTGGTCACTAAGGCAGCCTTGGCTATACTTACAATGAGGTTCTTATCTCTACAATCTCCTGGCATGCAAGTAGAGGCCAAGCCGTGATAATGCAATCATATCTACAGATGCTCCTCGCATCACATTGAAAAGCAGATACATTTGAGATAATTGCTCTTTCACATTTTTACAACAATAATCAATAAATTGAAGAATTTAAATTTTCCTATAGTGATAAGGTTGTTAAAATTCATGCAATATTCCTCTTAACTAGGAATCTTTAACTGTGGTAAATTGGTCAGAAACTAATGATAAATCATGACTGTTATGTAGAACTTGAGATTTGTATCAACATTATGCACTAAACAAGACAAATTGAACAAGGTATTTTAAATGCTCAATTTTTAATTAATATTGTGACAATTTCTTGAACAAATATTTCAAATTTTCAGATATTTACCTAGATTCTCCATCAAACTGTGGCATTTTGTAAAGAGAAACAACCACAGCTCCACCAAGTCCAAGGTTATGCTGCAGAGCTACTTTCACGTTTTCAACTTGGCGCTTGTCTGCTTCACCACGCAGCTGCCAGCACAGTTCACAACACTGTGCTATCCCTGTTTAGGAAACAAATGAGATACAAATAAATTTCGTAGGTACAAAAGAACTCGAAATGAATTTCACAGGTTTTACAACAAACCTACATTAACTTGAACATAAAAGGAAATTTTAAATGGTTCAGACCACATTTTATAAAAAGATTGTTGCTCCAGTCTAATGCTGAAATTTTTTTAACAATTAAACTAA
Source organism: Hyalella azteca (assembly GCF_000764305.2). Lineage (NCBI taxonomy): Eukaryota > Metazoa > Arthropoda > Malacostraca > Amphipoda > Hyalellidae > Hyalella > Hyalella azteca. Next base: position 27,671 of record NW_025943688.1, on the reverse strand, counting down.
TGTTCTAAAAATTCTCAGGTCTGAAACTGGAAGCTCAAGCTTGAGAATATCTATTGGTCTGTGTGACAAGAGTTCTAAATATGAAAATGAATAACACCAGGGAGCAATATGGTGGTGGCACAAGTAGATTACACTCCAACCTTCATGCTCAGCTACTCTATAATAAAATCCACACATCATACCAACATATACTTATGGGTACAACAGTATTCATAAAAATGTTAAAACATTGCATGTGGACAGGAAGATTAAATTTATACCTAAAAAAGAATAAATCTTAGAATGGCAGAACTTAAAAATTTTTTTTTGTAAGTTTTGAATTGATTATCTTGCTGGTTTGGTTACTGTATTAAATAATGTGGTAATTGTTAATTTGCTTTGCCTTTAAATTATTTCTAGTGCCAGTTAGGGTGGAAACAACTGGAAGGAACAAATGCTAAAGGAGCTAATAAAAAAAATGAACAATAAAATAGATAACAGTTTAGACAAATAAAAAAGCTTACTATACTTTGTATCAACATTAACAAAATAAATGAGTTCTATCTTTAATTACATGATAATCAGGAAAGAAAAATCTATTGTTACCTTTGAACTCCATTGAATTTGATAGGTTTCATGTCAAGATAATGAGAGAACAATAGGCTTAATGTCAGGAGTACAAATTGGAAAGCCAGCTGGCTCAGGGAGTATATACATGAGAAATTTGATGACTTTTGACCAAGCCATAAATATATTCAAGAAATTGGCTAGTAAATAAAAAAGAGGAGTTCAAAACTAATAATTCTATGAGAAATTTTGGAAAGCTTCAGTTTGAACCAGTGACACAGTCATTTATAATACATCCTTAGAGCATTTGGGACTTTTAGAGTGCCAGTTTCTGGTCAGAATCGGAAAGGAGGCCGGGCTGTTAAGCTCAGCAGAATTTACAGCAGTGAGTTGTGAGTTTGAGACCACAACAAGCTGTTAATGTTCTGCGATGTTAAGAATTGCTAATAAGCCTATGGCCTAATAACTGCTGAAACCGTTATTATTATTATTATTATTATTATTATTGGTGGTGGCATTATTTGTGAGGAGTAAAATGAGATGAAATAAAGCAGCTCCAAAGTGACAAATTTTTCCACATTTGGAATCTCATGGCCCAAACATACACTTGTGTCAACAACTACATTTGAGGTAATTCATCTAAGGGAAATCTTGCGGTTCCAATAATAGTGGGGTAGCTCAAGTTATGGCTCCATTGAGTCCATGCCGTGACGAGTCTAGAATGGAAATAAAAGTGGCATTTAATGATAAATGCATTGGCAAAATCTTCTGAAGACATAAATTTGAATGCAAATTTATTGCTCATAGATCTTCAGATAATTGCTTACTAGTTGTTTTCTATATCTTGTTTTGCTTGCAACTTCGTAAGTAGGTTTTTTCCACACCTTGACCAGAACTGGAAAAGTCTTAATTTTTTCCTGAAATATCACAGCTCTAATATTGCATAATTTCAATAGGTACAAAATCTTTAGGCTCTAATGTCATGTATTTTTGTTTGATTGAAAAATTCATGTTTTGCATCTCGCAAACATGGTGTTCCATAAAATTTTCAACTTCCGCAATCTGCAGTACTTCAACACTTATACTGTAAAATGGGGTAACTTTGACCACTTTTTTTTCAAAATGATGCAATTTTTTTACTAGATAAGTTAAACTTAAATTGAAACGTGCAAAATACAGGTCTATACTCTAGCTTTACTCACCATAAATTGCTGGCTCCTGCCTCTCATAGTCTTTATGTAATTTTAAAAAAAAGTGATGGTCTTTGTTACCCCAGCTCATGGGGTTTCTTTGACCAGGTGGTAGAATCAATTTTATTTTTTGGTAAAATAACTCCAGGTTGTGGTGCATTGTAGTAAAGCTCTTCTAGTTACATATGCAAAAGACAAATTTTAGGAAAGTGTCATGTTTGCAAATGGGGGTGCCGCCCCCCAATGAGCGAAATATGACCACCTAATGGCAGCCGTGACGGGTTAACATTGACCGGTTTGGAAATTAAGTTAAAATTACCATATATAAGACTCTGTAGAGTCAAACATAAAGAAAAAACATTAATAGGTGTATCAAACATAAAATATGTTATATAGGTACCTATGGTAATTTTAACTTAAATTCCAAGCCGGTCAATGTTACCCCATCATGGCTGCCATTAGGTGGTCAAAGTTCCCCCATTGGGGGGCGGCGCCACTATGACACATTCCTAAAATCTGTCTTTTGCATATGTAACTAGAAGAGTTCTACTACAATGCATCAAAACCTGGAGTTATTTTACCAAAAAAAAAAATTGGAGGGGGTACTCCAACAGGCTTCAAATAATAGCTCTTTTTTGTGGGTCACATTATTAATTTTTTGACCCACTAGATATGCAAACTTTTTAAATCTTTCTATTGTGTTATGTAGCCTCAGTACCGTAAAATGGGGTAACTTAGACCACTTTTGTTTTTATAAATGATGCCATTTTTTTTACTAGCTAAATTCAACTTGAATTGAAACATGCAAAATACAGGTCTATACTCTAGCTTCACTCACCATAAATTGCTGACTCCTGCCTCTCATAGTCTTTATGTAATTTCAAAAAAAGTGATGGTCTTTGTTACCCCAGCTCTTGGGGTAACTTAGACCGGGTGGTAAAATCAATTATATTTTTTGGTAAAGTAACTCCAGGTTTTGGTGCATTGTAGTAGAACTCTTCTAGTTACATATGCAAATGACAAACTTGAGGAAAGTGTCATAGTTTGCAAATGGGAGGCGCCGCCCCATTATGAGGGAAATGTGACTACCTAATGGCAGCCCTGATGGGGTAATATTGACTGGCTTGAAAATTAAGTTGAAATTACAATATATAAGACTCTGTAGAGTCTGAAACATAAATAAAGAACTTAAATAGGCTGTCAAACATAAAATATGTTATATATGGTAATTTTATATTAACTTCCAAGCCGGTCTGTTACCCTGTCACGGCTGACATTAGGTGGTCTAAGTTACCCCATTGGGGGGCGGCACCCCCCATTTGCAAACTATGACACTTTCCTAAAATTTGTCATTTGCATATGTAACTAGAAGAGTTCTACTACAATGCATCAAAACCTGAAGTTATTTAACCAAAAAATAAAAAAATTGGAGGGGGTACTCTGACAGGCTTTAAATAATAGCTTTTTTTTGTGGGTCACATTTTTAATTTTTTAACCTATTAGATATGCAAACTTTTCAAATCTTTCTATTGTATTATGTAGCCTCAGTATTAGGCCTTTAATGCCCATTGACAAAATTTTTCTATGTCAAATAGTTTTTGAGTTGTGGGGGTTTTTGTTGTTAGGGGCTGCATTTAGGCAAATGAATGATTTATTAAGTGTTTTCAATTAATTCTCTCTTTTTGTCCCCAGTGTTTGAATGTTTGATTGATTCAGAATACTAAAGCCAGTTAAAGTCATTTTTGTGCCAAGTCATCTTCTTCATGGGTTGTTATTGACCAAGGCAGATTTGCTTCTCTGATCTAGTGCCTTTTGCTGACTAACCTGCTGCATTAAATGAACCTGCTTTCTGGCTATGCTGATATCAAGACTGACCTGTTGCTGAACTGCTGATAATGCTTTTCTTGGCTCTTTAAATAGGTGAGTAAGGGGAATACTCTCACCACGCATCTCAGTCCTAAATTTTAATTATTGAATGTTATCAGTAAATGTTTGTACATATAATCAATGATCTCTTAAAGTTGTTTTACAGTTTTGCATTAGGTAGATCAATTTGTTCTTATGTGTTCCTAGTGTACTTATGTGTTTCAACTTCCAAGTGTTATTGTTGGATAGGTTTTATGTGTTCTTGTTCCTGCACTTTTGCAGAGCGGCCAATGTGGGGCATATTCTGGGCCAATTTGGGGCGCATTCCGGCAAGTTCTGAGCTAGTTTGATGCCAGTTCTGGACGAGTGACAGGCAAGCTTCGGGCCCACTGAGCCACACTGCAGTCGATTCTTGGGCTGCTCTTGAGCTACTCGAGCTGACACTAGAGGCCAGCGTGGATGCCTCTTTAAGTCCTGTCCAGCAACTCATGTCAGAGCTGCCCTAACGTGCCAGTTGAGTCTACCCCACTGCTACTCACAAGTAAGACCACCGCCGTCTTGTTTCTTTGGTGCGGACGCCACTTGATGGACCAGGCCTGACCCAGGACCCGTTTTGAGCCCTTGATTCCTTGGTTTCATTATTCTTGATTTGATTTATGCTACTGATCATTATTCTGGCCCAGTTTAGTTTATTTACCATGTATTATTATTTATTCTTTACTGTTCAAACCAGTTTGGGCTGCTGGCTATTTATGTTCACATGCTAGGTTCACCCCATCACTCATAGCCCTGGGCTGTCTCATTACTAACCAACTAATTTTGCACCTTTCACCTTCATGTACCACTGATTATATTTAATACATGTTGCTTGGTTCTTCCTCCGTTTTTTTCCCTGAGTTTGTTTTGCTTGGCTTCACGTGCTGGTACTATACCGGCCGGACCGTTGACCTTTAGAGGGGCTGACCCCCAACATTGTTAAAAAAAACGAAAAGTGGTCTAAGTTACCCCGTCGGTCTAAGTTACCCCATTTTACGGTATTAGGCCTTTGATGGCCATTGACAAAATTTTTCTATGTCAAATCATTTTTGAGTTTTTGGGGTTTTTGTTAAACAAACGAAAAGTGGTCAAAGTTACCCCGCCGGTCAAAGTAACCCCATTTACGGTACCAAAATATCCTGCAGAATAAAATAACAACAAGTCAACCCAAAACATCTCCTTGGAGATTGCAGAGCTGCAGTCACATCAAAGCGGTCAGACTGCATATCACATTCTCAGTTGCTACTCAAGTGAAGACAAATGTTAGTGTTGCTAAATGCTGTTTGAATGTTTATATGGTAAACTTTGAGATTTGGGATAACACGTGCACGGACTTTGTAAATAAGCTTTGTAAATGGCTTTTTATGGCCAATATAGGATAGGGAATTCATGGCTTGAAGAAATGGAAGTACGGCTTGCAAATCCATATAGGATAAACGCACCATATTCCGACATCGTGGGTAATTCCGATACGTACTTCTCAACTTTTTCCTTTATATTAAGCTTTGTCTTAGTTCCACGCATGCATAGATGGTCAAAATAGTGATGTCAACACTAGGTATGGCGGGAAAATGTTAAGATCCTCAGAGCAAAAGTCCACGTCACCCAGTGAGAACATCGAAATACGTGTCAAAGTTGATAGTGAACCTTGCTCTACCAAATAGTGATAAATTGTTTGTGTAGAAAGAATATTATGGTTTGAGACTCTTTATATAAGTCTGTGAATATATTAGGAATTTTTTAAGTATACTTGCATTTGCTGATTTTAAGTGGTAAATAAATTAATAGATGATTAAGTTAAGAGATGGTTTTACACATAAAAACCAATTCCGACACAGCTCAGAATTAGACACACACAGTTTGTTCCAAGGATACAAGCTGTGTCATATTCCGATACAGCTCAAACACGGCGTCGGAATTCTAACACAGGGCGTCGGAATTATGAATTATGGTTTTGAAGCGGTCAGAAATAGTCTCAAAATATGCTAAATTTAGTCACACACAGTGTCGGAATTCAGCAATTTTGTAGATTTGAATTCTAAAGGCTTTTAAATGAATATGCCAACAGTTTGTGACATTTCACCATTGCTGGCACAGTGGTGCATAGCAGTGTGGAATTCTGTATAGGTAATATATTTTCATGTCAATATAAGAAAACGTATCAAAATACCAACCCTACCACCGCGTTACACCACCTTCCACTGCAATGAAAATTGATGAACTGAGCACATTTGAAACGGCTGTACTTCCTAAATAAGTTAGTAGGTACCTATTTAATTCAGTTGCAAGCTGGCCCACGTGATATATAGTTCTGTTTGTCTGAACTCTGAATTGCGTGTTTAGTGTGCATGATGTTTAGTGTGCGTGTGTGTGAAACTCTGCTTTGCAGCGTAGTTATAATTACTTAATGAAGTTTAGTTCATTGCGGTAGACAAATTTTCAACTAACTAATACTTTTTATAAGTCTAATTTTAATTGTTGAGTGATAGATGCAGGTTTACAACTTCCAAGTGATTAGGTACTTTATAGAAACTGAGCAAGTTAGCATGCGTGTTTTAAGCCTTTAAGAAGTTCATTTTTTGCCTCAAATAACAATGTTGGATAGAAGAAGTGGTCTTGGACTCTTGGTGGATTGAAATAATATATGAACCTCCGAAATTAGAATTCCATCCTGGACTGCAGAGTGTGGTGTTTTGAGAGTGATGTAAAGTAATCAGAACTCAAGTTGCGCATACGGTGATGATTGGCGGTGATCTTTTTATAGCCATTCATTTCTTGCTAGGTACATCCCTAAAGTGTCGGAATATGGTGTGTTTACCCTAAGTTCCTAACCAATAACCATAGCTCTAGACAGAACTTTTAGAAGCCACCCATGAATTGGACAAAATGCCTATGAATCTAACCAATTTCAGCCATTCCTATAGCATTTGTTCAATTTCTTTAGTAAAAAATTGAAAATGCATTTTTACCCATGATTCTGAAAAATCACCTGTTAAGTGATTGTTTTTACCTGCAATTCTAGATAACTTCTTCCCAATATTCCAAATTAGGGCTACCGGTACCTACAAAAAGTTCATAAAATTTAGGTAGGTACTTATAACTTTGGCAGACATTGATTACAATTTATATATATGAGTTTTGACTTTTGAGTTATGACTAATGAGACATACAAAATATACAAAAGGAACAAGACTATTCTCCAGACTATCATTAATAGCATAATTCATTAACATCATTCCTACTGCTTTTACTGGATAGTACCTAGTGGTAGTAACACCAAACACAGTACAATCAAAATAATTCATTTGGACGGTTCACGGTTGGCCCTACTCTTAGAGCTTTTCAGAGCATGAGTATACACTTTGACTATGACTAAATTGACTAGGCTAGGTATGTAATGTAGAATTGTACCTAGCTGCTAAGCTGCCCAATAATGATGTGATGACTGCTGAGACAGAGCGCGAAATGCGAATGGTGAATAACTTAACTTACTTAGCTAGCCTGTCTGCCTATATATTATAAATAAGTGATAATTTTTTGCTAATTTATTAAAAGATTCAAACCTAGAATGTTATGAGCACTTATTCATGGACAGATTCGTACACGCTTCAACTGATTACCTTAATTACCTTAACCTTGTGTTTGTGTGAGAGTTCGAGTGTTCGACGAAATTCCAAGGCCGTCGAGAGTATTGAGCATTCCATGCATTGAAAGCAAGTACCTAAATAGTCCGCACTTACAGAATTTCAAATACATTATATTCATAGCGATTTCAAGTTTGTTAATTCTAAAGTGACCCTTAGTCGATGAAAGCCGATAATTATTCAATAACGAGAAGAAAGAATGATCAGGGAATACCGAAGGACACGATACTAAAGGTGCCTGTACACAGGGATAGTACTAGCCGCTAGTTCATCCGCCGCTTGAACTATCCACGCTACTATCCTCGTGTATAGGGGGGTTCAGTCGCTTCAGAGGCATGCGCCGGCAAGTGCCCGAGACGCGACTGAGAGGGACAACGATGTGTTGATTTCTGCGCTGGAGAAGTAACTAGTCTGCTAGTAGCTGCGGCACCTCTCTCCTCGTGTTACTTGCCGGATAGTCACCAAGCGACCGACAGGTCCGACACTAGCCAGATTTACTAGCCGTCTGCACTATCTCCGTGTGCAAGCACTACTAAGTCTCATGTCTCTTGGTAAACTTGGCTAGCATATGGGGCAATCCATAGCTATCATATGTAATTATTACAATAAAGCTAACTTAAAACCACTATCTTAGTTGGTGACAAGTTTTACGTATGGTATATATTCGATCACCAGGACAAAGGACATTTTCTTTTAATATAACTAATACAATTCATTCGCAATGATAAAAAAACATGTACACTCACGTTTCAACAGGATCCCTCAAAGGTCAAAAGCTACATTTATGACTTTCGTTATTCATTCCTGTGTAGCTATTGTAGCAGTGTTGATCGAACGCCACCCTTGTTTATCCCAGATACCAGCATCAAGTCATTTTTCCGTCTAGCGCGCCGCTCCCCATAACCCACAAGATTGTGCTCCTAACCAGATCCTTTTTATTTGCGACGTCCCTTGTTCATTGGATACAGACAAGGGAGTACATGTTTGGGCCTGCACGATTGAACTGCAGACTCGGGTAAGATAGAAAAAACTAGAGTAGAAACGACGATAAAAAAGCATGAAAGAAAAAAAATTACGAAGTGAAGAATGGATGAAAGAACGGCGCTCGAATGACGAAACAGGGGACTGATTCTCAAACATTACGACTATCGTAAATACTCGATCGTTGACGTATGTAAAGGAAGTTTACGAATTTACGATTAACTGGTTTTGCTTTAATTTGCGATGGTGCTCTTAATTTTACAATAACATGATTGCCATAAAGAATCCATTGGCCCAGAGGCCACTTTCACTTTCTATATCGGACCCGACTCCATCAGCAATTCAGCATGGATGCAGAAAAGAGGTTTCCAGCAGATATTTACAGTGAGTACGTTTTTGTTTGAGCTAATTGTTACGGGTATGGAGGGCAAAAGTTTGATAGGATGTTTTCTGAAGTGGCGACTTCGTCAGAAGCCTCAGCGCAGGTCTCGAACCCTTGCCTCCCAGACTCAAACCGGAGCCTTTCACCACTACACCAAATCAGCATCAAACAGGAGAGAGATGCAACTTACAGTTGAATTGCGCAACCCTTTTTGAAAAGTATGACATAATTATCAATTAATGTATACTATCAAATCATTGCCAAGTTCATCACACAACAAATAACCATCAAAGCGTTCAATAACCATCATAGCGTTCTGAATGGTAATTGTCATTGAAACTGAAATATAATAACGTAAAATAGAGCCGCTTATTCTGGAATTTCTTTGGCCAGGCCGCCCCTGTAACCAGAGAATATTTTTCAGGGAGATATACTGAATGAAATCCATGGAGATTTTATAGATAGAAAAACCTGAAATAACATTCTCATGATCTCATCTTGTGAAGATGACATCCGTGACAGTGGCTTTTGTTTGCTTAGGTGCATCATCTAGAATTCTCTACACGCGCCGCATGCGCAGATGACTCAATCTCTAATAACGCACAGATCGTATCTGGATAAGCTTGTATTGCCAGCCAACTTTCTGCTGATGCAATAGTTCACACGGTTCGATCTTAGCTACTTGTGATAATAATAATGTTGAAGAGAAACTAAAATATTCTAATAGAAAGCTTGGATTTTGTTCCCATACTACACATAGAAATATCGTGGATAGCAGACCAGAGTACTGTGCTTTATTTAAGAAAGCTGCAGTCCACATCCTATGTGGGGTATCTGGGAACGACTGGCGTCTTTCTCTTCACCAAAGTAGCTCAAAAGCCATCAAAGATATCTATCTTACATCGTAGAATTAATATACCTAGTATATTTACCTACTCTTTGAATTTGAATATTTCATACCATCAATTTATACTGCTTCGATACAAGAATGATATTGAATAAAGGCTTTCGTAAGTGAGATCTTATTGGGAAGTAGAAAAGCTTGGATGAAAAAGATTATTGATTTTTTTATTGAATAACCTTTTAAATTAAAAAGAAAACGCAAATCATACGTATATAATTCAAACAACTTATCTCTTTTATTGCCACCATACATAAGACATTGAATGGAATATTGAAGGAGCCTGGAATTATTCATCATGAAAATGCATGGTTTATATTTTATTGATAAATTCTGTGACATACCGTACATACAATAATTTCGCAATAGCAAAATACATCGTTAAAAACTGAAAAAAGATGTGCTACTGTCAAATCATACTAAATTAAATTTTGATGTTGACGAATTTGGCATTTCCATATTGTTTCCAAATAAAATGCACTCATAAAAATCAATAAGTCTAGTTGTCCAAAAAGTTGTACGTTTTACCCGTAGCACTGATCCGCCCTCTTTCCGGGCAAAACTGTGTCAGGATGACCCACTCACGCATAATTAATCCATCGCTATCTCATTTTTGCATTACTCACCCGTGGCGCCGAGCGGATGGCCTTTAGAGATGAGGCCACCGGACGGGTTGACCACCACGCGCCCCCCGTACGTGTTGTCGCCTGCGTCTATGAAGCGACCTGCCTCGCCTTCACCGCACAAACCTGCACCATGATTAACATGATTATTCGATAAACATGAGTAAAAATTACATATTTAGATCAATTGATACTTGCTAGAAATTATAGGACACACTGTGTATTCAGCACATGACGAGATGGAAAAAATACGAGTGATTGCGAGCAATGAATTACATAACAATGAAAGTAATCACGGTGAAACAACAGGAAAGTGCGTACGAAAAACTAACACTGCATTTCTTCTAACAAATAATAAGAGACCATTGAGAAAGATATTAGCAGTATGCGCGATGGGTCCGGTGAATTTCTAGCGCCCCCCACAGACATACGCCACTTTCTTGAAATTTAGTACGCTGCAATTTAAAAGATAAAGGTTAAAGACAAATGTGTATTTCACAAATAGAACCCCATTTAGTGAACCAGTATGTTTTTCAGTTGTTTTAACTGTTTCAGCACTAGAAGCCAAGGACGTCGCGGGCAAATTTTCGGCTGGACTCGTGGCCGGTCGCATGACCAATCTCCAAATTCAATTATCAAGGAAATATCTCCCAAACATATGAACGCAGCACTATGAAACTTGGAACACGTATTCATCAGAACCTAACGGTGATGTTTAGCTCGTATATTTTTTTAAATTTCACCTTCATTCGTGAGTTGCGCGTATATTGCGAAACAGGCCGAAATTCGCATTGATCAAAGAATTTCTTCCAAACTATTGAACAGATTTGAACGAAATTTTGAATATACATTCCTAACTACCAAGCGGTGATTTTTTAACTTAAAATTTTTTTTTAGATTTTACCTTCGTTTGCGAGTTTTTTTTTTTCATTTCACCGTCATTCATGATTTCACACTTCCTTATATTCGGCCCGTATCGCCGGGTAATCAGTCGCTTAAATTCGCGGCGATCAAGAAATTTCTTCTAAACTACAGAACAGATTTCAACGAAACTTTGTATATAAATACATGACCTCGCAACGGTGATGTTTAGCTCGTGACAATTTTTCCATTTTGCTTTCGTTTGCGAGTTATACAGATATAGTAGGAACGACCATCTTTTATACCGGTCGATCGATGGCTTCTATAAATCAGAATCAGTATACGTATAGCTGTATAACTCGCAAACGAAGGCAAAGAGAAAAAATTGTAAACATCACCGTTGCTGAGGTTAGGTATTTAAATACTAAGTTTCGTTCAAATCTGTTCAGTAGTTTGGAAAAAATTTCTTGATTACTGCGAATTTAAGCACGAATTGTTGTTTAAAAACACGAATGAAGGTGAAATAAAAAAAAACTCGCGAACGAAGGCACAATCGAAAAAATTTTCACGAGCTAAACATTACCTTTTGGTAGTTAGGATTGTAAATTCAAAATTTCGTTCGAATCTGTTCAGCAGTTTGGAAGAAATTACGTGATCACTGTGAATTTCGGCCCGTATTGCCATTTAACTATGGCAAAAACAAACGATGGCAAAATTCAAAAAATTTGTCCTAGACGTAAACCCAGGAGAGCTAGGTTAAAAAAAAAACGAAAAACACCATCGCTGGGAGTCATGTGCTGCACGTGTTGTGTACAAATTGTCTAACAAACGTTCGTTCGAACTTCTGACATGGACTTCGGACTACCGCCCCCCTACCGCCCTCTTCTTCCCTATCGCCCCCCAAAACCTTTCCACCGCCCCTAGGGGGGTTATATCGCCCACTTTGGGAACCACTGATCTAGAGGATTCCTAGTTACATCTTCTTCCCAGACTTGTCTCCTTTTGCCAACTCCTCTCCTCTCTTCTTGCTACCACCTTTTCACATGCGCTTTCCTTCTGCTGGCGCAAATGGCCTACCAACTAAACAAGAACTGAATGAGAACGTGTCTTGGTCAAACTTGAATCAGATAACAACTTGCTCATGTGAAGTATATCACCAAATCACACCACCTAACCTTAATGTTTATTGCACCACAGAAATGTGATTGGAGCGCGCAATAGCCTAGCTGAGGGACATAACAGTTCTTCCGAAATGCAAAAATATAAGAGTTGATATTCAATAATTAGAAGAAAAAAAGTCAGAATCACACGTAGGATGTATAAATTGAAACGCGCGTATCGCAATCGTCGATGACACTATTAGCCACCAACCTAGGGCCTCGTAAGTGATGAGCTCATTAGCGCTGAAGCAGTCGTGCAGCTCCACCACTTGGACGTCCTGGGGACCAACACCGCTCTTGCTGTAGAGCCTTTGTGCCGCCGATTTGGTCATGTCGTATCCCACCTGTACACAATGGGACACATTCAGGGGGATCGTTACAGCTTTAATTTCCTCAAAACCATTAAAAACAAGGATTCAACGTCTCCAATTTCAAAGAAAGATTTCAATTTTCGCTATTATTCAAACAGTTTGAAAATATTTCTCATCATCTGAAAACTTGATACAGCATCATTAATAAAAATGCTAAGTAGAGACGCTTTTTGACAGACAAAAAAAATAGAAGTTTTTTTCTGAATGATCAAGGCCACCGGACAATGACTATAATAACCTAGATCAATAAGATACTTACGAGAATAACTCATGAATAACATGATATTTTTGGCACGCACCAATCACAGAATACTTCTTACACTTTACTTATAGATAACATGCTAGTATACACCTACTTTAACCAAGAATGTTTTATTCATTTTATTTTATTTTATTCGCTAATAATACTGCATTGTTGTCCTCATAAATTATAACTTTCGAATACAGTATTAATTAAATTCCTAGTGAGTTTTTACAAATTTTGTTTTTGACTGCCTCAACCTTTTTCGAATCTTAATACAAAAGTAAAATAATAAATTATAGTTTCGTAACCAAATAACAACAAAGCAAGTGAGATACTTATGATAACAAGACTTGACTCTAATTTCTGACCAGTCTCATTATGTCGCCTTCAAACGTAGAAGGAAGGTCTGTGCTCATCTCCATGCCGATGATCTCGACAGCTCGGTCCTGCAGCTTGTGTTGCTTCACAAATTCTTCTGAGGCCAGAACAGCGGCCGCGCCTCCGTCGCTGGTGGGACAACACTGAAGCTTGCTCAGCGGGTCAAACACTTTAGCAGAACCTTCTATCTCCTCCAGGCTGTACTCAGTTTGGAACTGAGAGTAACTGTGAGATAAAGTGGGGCAAATTGAGAAATATTTTGGTAGTTATGAATTTGTTGATTTAAACAACATTAATGTATTATTAAAGATGGTATTCAACAGTTTATGATACACAGAAATTTACATTTAACTCGATTTTCTGCAGAATGCTTCAGAAATATTGAGTTAAGCAATACGGTAAGCGATGAAAAGGCAAACAGCACCTCTCAAAGATAATTACGAGTGACGTGCAATGCTCACGGGTTATTAACGCTGTGCTTATGGTTCTTGAATGCAATTTTTGCCAAGTGTTGAGGCGAGGTGCCATAACGCTTCATGTGCTCCTTGGCAGCGTTTCCGAAGAGCTGGGCTGCCATGGGGGCACCCTCTAGACCACATGACTCGGCCATCCGCATGACGTGGCGCTCCAAGGGGTTGACGCGATCTTCAAACTTGTCACAAAAGATACGGTGCACATTAATCATTAACAGAATTATTATTCTACCGGCCGGATGAACAAACTAATATCAAGGCATTAAAACAACGACCCCCAGTTTGGAAAAATTCATAAAAACGAGAAAATTAAGAAGTACAAACTCTCATCATAAATATTTTTTCTTGATGACCTAATTTTTCACACACTAAGTGTGGTTTGCTAACGAACCTAGACTTTCAAACTCATTTGCCATTATTCTCTTGCACCCCTTCCTCAACTTTTTATTACATGTACCAATAAAGATAACTCACAACACTCGAGAGGGAACCACGCTGCATTTTCTCAAAGCCAAGCGCCAGGACACACTGAGCCATGCCTCCCTGGATGAGATTTCTGGCCAAGTAGAGAGCAGTGGAGCCAGTGGCGCAGTTGTTGTTGACATTGTAGACAGGCACTCCTGTGAGTCCAATCTCGTACAGAGCTCTTTGTCCAGATGTTGAGTCGCCTAGTGAACAAAATTTCAAAATAATATTTCAAAGAAATAAATTTCAGTTTATTCTTGGAGACATGATATTTCTGACTTGTCCATCTAGAAGAAAATTGGGAGTTGATTTATACAGTTTAGTGATAAACACTTACAAATAAGAGTACCATATATTGAAAAATCTGAAACATCAAATTTATTAACAGTAGGTAAACCCTGTGAATGTATATAATCGTATAACATCACGTCAAATGAAAGAAATATATGAACAGCTAAATTCGAGGATGAATGCGGTCAATATTTTTAGGTTGCTGTCCGATACCAAAATATTAAAGCACCACAATGAAGATTTTATTTTTTTACTAGCTAAATTAAACTTGAATTGAAACGTGCAAAATACAGGTCTATACTCTAGCTTCACTCACCATAAATTGCTGGCTCCTGCCTCTCATAGTCTTTATGTAATTTCAAAAAAAGTGATGGTCTTTGTTACCCCAGCTCTTGGGGTAACTTAGACCGGGTGGTAAAATCAATCTAATGGCAGCCCTGATGAGGTAATATTGACTGGCTTGGAAATTAAGTTAAAATTACAATATATAAGACTCTGTAGAGTCTGAAACATAAAGAAAAAACATAAATAGGCTGTCAAACATAATATATGTTATATATGGTAATTTTATATTAACTTCCAAGCTGGTCTATGTTACCCCGTCAGGGCTGACATTAGGTGGTCTAAGTTACCCCATTTGGGGGCGGCGCCCCCCATTTGCAAACTATGACACTTTCCTAAAATTTGTCATTTGCATATGTAACTAGAAGAGTTCTACTACAATGCATCAAAACCTGGAGTTATTTAACCAAAAAATAAAAAAATTGGAGGGGGTACTCTGACAGGCTTTGAATAATAGTTTTTTTTCGTGGGTCACATTTTTAATTTTTTAACCTATTAGATATGCAAACTTTTTAAATCTTTCAATTGTGTTATGTAGCGTTAGTATTAGGCCTTTAATGCCCATTAACAAAATTTTTCTAAGTCAAATAGTTTTTGAGTTGTGTGGGTTTTTGTTAAAAAAACGAAAAGTGGTCTAAGTTACCCCGCCGGTCTAAGTTACCCCATTTTACGGTACCATATATTTGTAACATTTGCAACCATAGGTACACAATGAATGAAAGTAAAAGAGAGGCCCTAGCCTTTAGAATCAGCTATACATTTTCACAAGGCTTAGCACACAGCTGAATGTTTGGAACATACCATAGACATATCCCACAGCAGCCTGTTCCACAGCTGTGTAGGGTAGTCTGCAGTCAGCCAGAGCTTTGGTGACAGCTTCTCTAGCCATGTCAGGATAGTCGAAGTTCTCTCGACGTCCAGGTTTCTCAAACTGAAAAATGTAAATGTGTTAGCTTGCAAGGTCCAACTACACTATAACAAGTAAGATGTTAATCATTGATGAAACAATGCAAAAAGGAAATTATCCCAGTCCATAAACTATAGATAGATTCGATTTTATTGTAATGGAATTGGGTGTTTGTTGTTCACATTTATATTCACAAAACACAATTTGTTCATCTATGGCAGATTCCCTCTTCCCATATCACAAAATTAGAATGAGTCAGCCTTGATCCCAGTTTCAAATGAGCACACAATAAAGGATACTGTAGTTCAATTCTGGTAATAATTAATAAATAGATAATTAAATATAACAGTAAACTGAACACTTTTTCCGAGGCAGATAAAATATCCTATCATAATTATTACAAAAAACTCACTTTTGTCATCCCAACTCCAACAACAAAAACACGCCTGAGGCTGCTCACAACCTTGGCATTAGCGTGCTGAGCTATGGCAGATGCCATGATTGGTTATTTTTAATGCTTATTGGCAAATAACCTGAAATATAAAGCACTATTATACAAGAGACAAGTGAGAACAAAGAAGTATTTGTGGAATAATCAGGTAGGAATTTGGAATTGCAAATAATAAATTAACAAGTACAAATACAGGTATAAAACTGAATAAAATGACCTGAACCTGGAACTTTCTATTATAACTTTGCTGATTGTTTGTTTTGATGAAGTCATGCAGCTTTTGTTACTTCAAAAATTCTTCTGAGGCTAGAACAGCAGCTGCGCCTCCATCACGGCAGCTGATCAATATTGAAAATAGAAAAAAAACTTGTGAAAGGCTATATTTTTACCCTGTTGAGGTTTGAAATTGAGAGCAGATCAAGATATCTTATTTCCATCTTACAGCACTGAATTTGTATGAGTTTGGGAAAACATTTTAATCACAAATGATTCAAAATTATATTAGCAATAATTAACAATGGTGATATTTGCTATCAGTGTCATGCAATGTACGTAGTACCTATATAAGTATTAAAATTACTTATGTATATAGAAATTACTTATGCAAGTATTAAAATTACTTGTTTCCTCTAATTGCTGATGTGCAGTGTGCATCATCATATGTCAGTAGATCCATGCAATTTCTATACTAGGCTTGCAGAGCATAGAGGCAGAAGTTATAGAATGGGGAACCTACTTGCACATCCCCATCATTCTGCTTTACGAGTTCATGCCAAGCAGTGCAACACCTCTGCATCTGATAGTGATGTTAAATTAATTGAAGCCAGAGTATGGACAGAGAAATGTCCTTTATAATTTATAATTTTATATCAATGATTACTATAATAGGTACTATGCTGCAATATTATTAGAGTTATAGGTACCATGGATTAGATGGTGAAAAAAATAAAGATCCATCTAGAGATTTTCAGGCATCTTTGAAGCCTCCAGTTTTCTACTAGCCTACTAGGTATATGAATTAACTCTAAAAACTAATATAGCTCACAAGTAGCATAAGCTTTATCTAGGTGTGTGCACAAAAAAATATTTTTCCAGTGATTGTTATGAAACTTATAATATAAATATAATATAGAGGTTTCAGCATTTATTAGGCCAGAGACCTGTTGCCAATTCTTAACAATTAACATCACTGAACATTTACAGCTTGTATCAAGTTGTATGTAGTCTTGAACTTGTCATTCACTGCTCCAAATTCTGCCATGCTTAACCACTTGGCCTCCTTGCCAATTTTGACCAGAACTGTCCAGAAACTGGCACACAGAGCTGATATTGAACCGGCGCTTCTGTGCGCCAGCAGCCAATCTTGGTACTCTGAACTATAACCACTGGGCCAGTGCCAGTGTGCCACCCTGCCCAGCGGCCTGCCCATATGGCCAAAAAGAGAAAGATCTAGAAAAATACCATGTATGTATAAGTGAAAAACAAATAAAAATTAAAAAGCTCCACGTTTTTTTTTATTAAATTATGTCCCAAAAATGGAAATTTTTGGCAATTTTTTGGAAAAAACTATCATTTCTAGGTTTTCTATGTCAGTTTAAAAGATTTTTGTACCATTGGTAAGCTTGGTAACATTGGTTGTATATATTATAGCCTATCATATAGCCTAGGTATATACCAGCTAAAATAAAACATTTTGTTCAAGACTTTGTCATTGACTGCAGATCAGCAGATGGGCAGGGTAAATGGGTATTAAATGCAGTATTGATGAAACTATGAAAGATAGGGCATTGAATGGCCTGCAGTAGCAGTACTGATAAAACTGATAGACAGATACCATAAAATGGGGTAACTTAGACCGGCGGGGTAACTTAGACCACTTTTCGTTTTTTTAACAAAAACCCCCACAACTCAAAAACTATTTGACATAGAAAAATTTTGTCAATGGGCATTAAAGGCCTAATACTGAGGCTACATAACACAATAGAAAGATTTGAAAAGTTTGCATATCTAATAGGTTAAAAAATTAAAAATGTGACCCACAAAAAAAAACTATTATTTAAAGCCTGTCAGAGTACCCCCTCCAATTTTTTTATTTTTTGGTTAAATAACTCCAGGTTTTGATGCATTGTAGTAGAACTCTTCTAGTTACATATGCAAATGACAAATTTTAGGAAAGTGTCATAGTTTGCAAATGGGGGGCGCCGCCCCCAAATGGGGTAACTTAGACCACCTAATGTCAGCCCTAACGGGGTAACATAGACCGGCTTGGAAGTTAATATAAAATTACCATATATAACATATTTTATGTTTGACAGCCTATTTATGTTTTTTCTTTATGTTTCAGACTCTACAGAGTCTTATATATGGTAATTTTAACTTAATTTCCAAGCCAGTCAATATTACCCCATCAGGGCTGCCATTAGGTAGTCACATTTCCCTCATTATGGGGCAGTGCCCCCCATTTGCAAACTATGACACTTTCCTCAAGTTTGTCATTTGCATATGTAACTAGAAAAGTTCTACTACAATGCACCAAAACCTGGAGTTATTTTACCAAAAAATATAATTGATTTTACCACCCGGTCTAAGTTACCCCAAGAGCTGGGGTAACAAAGACCATCACTTTTTTTGAAATTACATAAAGACTATGAGAGGCAGGAGCCAGCAATTTATGGTGAGTGAAGCTAGAGTATAGACCTGTATTTTGCATGTTTCAATTCAAGTTTAATTTAGCTAGTAAAAAAAATGGCATCATTTATAAAAAAAAGTGGTCTAAGTTACCCCATTTTACGGTAGCCTAGAATAGATATGAATGGTGTAATTTATAAATTCAGCAGAAGGCAGAATTAAACAAAATAATTTCCAGTATAAATTGGTAGATATTGGCGCATTTGGCAAATTGGCGCCATTTGGTTTGGCCTTAGGCTACTTAATGGCGCATTTGGAAATTGGCGCCATCAAGGAGGCAGCAGGAGGCTAAGCTTAAAAATGTGAGATTTACAATTTTGCATATCTATTGCAAGGAAGTATTAAAAATAGATGAATGAGAGCCTGAGAGGGAGGAGTCAAGGAGGGGACTTCAATAGACTGAATAGAGAATTAGGTACCGGTAGGCTGTAGCCAATATATAAAAAACAATAATAAATCTCCACACGATAAAACTTCAACACTAAGTCACTAACTGTAACAAGAAATAACATTAACTATGGCTGAATGACAGAATGAGACAATGAGTGACAATGCCTAGGTGCCTACAGCCAGCCGTGAGCCAGGTACAGGCTAGTGCTACAGGCCTACAGCCTAAAGTCTAAACTCTACATTACCTACTTACTACTACTTAATTCTATCATTTCTATGATTAAGACTACTACATGGATGCTCCTGACTCTGATCTCACTCTCAGCGACATTGAATAAGACTCAGTCAAAGTTATAGTAGTTGAGACTTGAGTTGTGTCAGACTGTCAGTGTCAGTCTCAGAGTCAGTGTCTGCACTGGCTGACTGGCCGCGAGTTTTGTTGTTGTCGGCTTGAAGGTGAGGATTGAGGAAGAGCCTAAAGCCCCTTTCAGGCTTTCACACACGACGCGAAATACCACATGGCACATGCGTCAAAAACACGCAGCGGTATTTTACGTCGAACCTCAGCAGACGTACGCAATCTTCACTGCTTTTCACGGGTCGCCAGAGTCCAGACCGTCGCCTGCCGAAGACCAGCACTGCCCTGGATGTAATGGATCATCAGGATTCCTGCCTTCCGGAATCATGCCTTCAACACTTCAAGCCGTCCGTATCTAGGCTGTGGGTCGAACCAGCCCTCGGTCGAACGGCCACTTGTCGAAGGACGATGAATTTTGGAACAAACTATGCTATCTGAAACCTAACCTCAGATGCGGTGAACGTAAAATTACGTAATTTAACGATGCCCGGAAGTCATATTCGATCCGCGGCCTGGTGGTGCACGGCAGGTGGTGGTCTAGGCCGGAAGAGGACAAAGCCGAGTGGTTCACGGCTGATTGGTGTAGGTCCGGAGAGATCCAAGGCGTTCGATTCAGGGCTTATTGGTGCGCAAAATTGGTGGTGCACGGCTGCGTTCCCCTTATTGGCTAGGGTTTTCCGGCCATCGGACGGACTCCAAACATGGGAAAATCCTAACCGATCAACGAAAACCACGCAGGTTAGGTTAGTTAGGAACAGGTTCCATTAAAAATTTCCGATGCCGACCGCCAAAAACGGATTTCAGATTCTTAATCTACACCCCCAAAAACATATAATTAAAAAATAAAATTACCCTTTTTTTTGGATGCACTGAATCTAAAGTAATACCTGCAAGATTGTTACATAAACATATAGATAGACTGATGGGTGATGGTGCATAATACGGAATGCAAGACTGATAGATTCAAGCGTAAAAAAAACCTGCCTCTTGTGAATGATAAAGCGGCAAATACCGCTGCTTGTTTTTTGACGCATGCGGCATTTCACGTCTTGTGTGAAAGGGGTTTATGAGTAAGAGCATGGTTGAAGCAGCATAAGGTTGACCCTGCGGATGGTGTGTGTGGTTCGCAACTGTGACGTCACTGATCTCAGTGACGTCACGGGCATTAATCAATCACCGAAATGCGATTAAACCAGTCAACCAATCCGTCAAGGGAATGAAGGGATTGTTTAGGTTTCTCGATCTCAGTGACGTAACAAGAAAGCTGAACTGAAAGATGGAAATCCTCTTGGGTTAACCTTATATAGTTCAACTAAGAGTAGGAGGGCTAGGATTGGGGCTGGGTCTCCGCCCCATGGTTGAATTAATACAAGGTTGACCCACGCGCAGCTGCTCTTTGCGGATGTCGTTTGTTGTTCCGACTGTGACGTCACCGTGGGCCCAAAATGTAAATACTGTCGCGAAAGACGTTGTTTTTGTGCCGATTTTGAGATCAATTTAAAAAAAATTGCCCTCCTCAAAATCGTTATAAAAATGCCAGTAGCTTCAGCTAGTCTGTCTCTAAGTATATGGGGCTTATTGAGCAATTTGATCGTGTAAAACAAATAAATTCGAAACAAACAAACAGGGCCGACTTGCTGAGAGGCCGTAATCGGTAGAGAGGTAGTACCTCATTAGCCAAAATTGTTTTGCTTAGTTACTTACCAATTGTAGAATCATTTAGCAATGTGACCAGGCTGCCGGCTGGCAGTGGCATATGTTGATCTGGAATAGGATCTTCTTTCAAATTGCAGTTCTTGATTCTTGCCCTCGCCCCCCATTGATGCCACCTTCTTAGTTCTTGCCACCATTGATGCCCCAAAGTTCAAATACACACACTGCAGGCTGCAGATAGTGAGATAGAAACTGCCAACCTACTACATGTGGAAAGTATATACTTCTCACATTACAAATAGAGCTTCCATGTCCATCTGCGATCTGCCCAATATGGATTATGGAAAAATTATATTTCTGCCAGATGAATTAATTACCTCCCATCTTATTGTTTGTAAATAATGTATATCCTTTTCATGTGATTTATGGCTATTGAATGCAGAAGTTTTATCAAAATTAAAAATACTATTTACTTTACAGAGTAGCTAATTAAAATATAAATTATTGGCCACTGCCAGTCTGCCACCCTTCTCGTTCTCCACAGTCTACATAACTACACAGTACAGCTGCTAGGACGCTAGGCTACTAGGGTACTTCAGTACTTGCACTCACTGACTCAGCCTGCCACTGTCACCTCCCAGTCCCACTAATAAATTCAGCACATGGGAAATATTTATTGCATTTACGATCTCATTATTCTATGATCAATCAATCAAAAACTTGATTTTTTTCACATAAATCTTTCGTCAGTATTCCATTACCCTCCTAGAAATATTACAGCACCAAAAATGTTTCATAGCCTACCGCTGCACCGCATGGCGCTTAAGACAGATACGGTAGGCAACAATATTGAGAGTCGGAGATACAATTTTCAGAACAACATGACAAGTAAGAAATGAACCAAATTACAACATTAAAACAATTTATAGCAAAGCATATTCTTCGTTAGCTTACGACAATAAAATTTCGTTAGAATTGTGCTTCCTTTCATCGACCGTTAGCTGAGTGGCCGCCATTACTCCTTTCTCAGTTTCTGCCCTTGTCTGTCGGCCCATCATGTTTCCCATTAATTTAATTTACACTCCACGAAACGGATTTGTAACACCGGCTTTGCTTAAAGTAACACTTGTTGCAGCAAATGCAGTTTTTTGTGCCATTTTGAGGAGGTCAATTTTTTTTAATATCATTTCAAATATGGCACAAAAACAACGTGTTGATCTCCACTGTTTACATTTTTGGCCCACGTTGACGTCACACGAGACATGCGCAGAACGGCGAAAAAATCGTCGTCGCCGTGTGTCAACCTTGTATTAATTCAACCATGCTCCGCCCTATCTCTCTTGAATATGTTAATTTATTAATAATGTTCAACATGTTAATATATGCTATTAATATTATTATTAATTATTAATCCTAAAAAATTATAATGATAATTAAATTAATAAATAATAGTAATATTATTAATTGATAAATTTGAAATTATTAACATTAACAAACATTTAATATTTAATCCATTAGTTATTAAAATTACAACCACTTGATAGTAATTTACCTGAAACGTTGTAAACAGGTAAAATGTTGATCAGAGAATATCTGAAACAATTAATTATTCTAATTACACATTAAGGATTACCTATTATGTCTCGTTATTATATCTCGTTATTATACAAGATGGAAATTCCGGGAAATTTTAACCTCTATAGACTAGTTCAATGCGGCCCCACGACAGGGTTGGGGGTTATAGTTGTCACCGTTTTTCTGAGTTGGCACTTTATAGATTTCACTTATCTTCTCAACTGGGATAGCCTCTGCGAGCGCAGCCGTGGGTAACAAAATTGACTCGTAAACAGGCCCTGGGCCCAACGCCAACCATCAGAATGCAATATCTACACATAGCCTCAGATCAATGAGCTGTGGGTAACTACGGCTAACAGTAAATCCGCTTTGCACAACACAGCCACTGCTTCACAGCGCCGGAGCGCAACAGGCTCTACCGCTACAGGCGCAGGTTAGGTTAGGTTACGTTACGTTAGGAGTAGCCTGTTGCGGTATGGACTGCTGCGCTCCGGCCAGTTGGGATCCGACCTGTATGCGCTCCGGCCTGTGACTGAACGGCGCTGTTGTGGTGGGCGCTTTGTGTCCAAAGCCGTGAAGATGCCCGGCTGCGTTACGCTCGGGAAGGTATATGAATCGCACCGTGGACTTGGGCTATGCTGACCTCTAGCTATTCATCCATAGCCCATCACCTAAACAGATCTTAGTTGGTGCCTAGCAGTTACATACATGAGAATCTGAAATGCTCGGTCGTCTCGTCTAATCCGTCTCGAATGGGAAAAAGCATGGTTGACCTAATAGTTTTAGTTTCAACCATGGGAAAAAACACAAAACACAGAGGTACAAGGGGTTAACATGGTCACTCTGACATGATTAATTGGTTGACATGGTAAATCTGACATGGTCAACACTTTGGCGTGGTGCTTCGCTCATGTTTAAAATATAAGGGAATTTTTTATTTATTTTAAAATATCAATGTAAAAATTGCAAGGTTCAATATTGTGCAATAAGTACTGCGTAGAAAATTTTGCACGTTTTTCTGATCTAGCTAATGAGTCAGAAAGAAGGATATGATTCATCTAATTTTATAGATTAGAGGAAACCTCACGCACCGACCAAATAGGAAGCTAAATCGCGTTAATAGCTCCTGAACAGGTCCGATTGACTGATCAATAATAATATTAAACGGTACCTTATACTAGTAAAGATGATCTTATCACTCGATTAGATATGATCTATCTCTCCCATGCGAGCACAACACCTGATATTGCTGCATAAAAATTTAGGATGACCTCGCATCTAAGATTCATTGCCTTTAGCCCAGAGTTAGCAAAACTTCGATCAAATGGGATTTTAAATCAAGTTAATTCAACATAAGTTAACACTGAAATGGTGTATTGGTTGTCGAATCATGAAACTTGAAAGAGAACTCTCTTAAACCATGTGAATGTTCAGATTCAGGGCAAATGAAGAAAATAGATCAACAGCTAGCGAACGTCTCCAGTAAAATAACTCTAAAAATTAGGATTACTTCAGTTTCAGTATAATTCAACCAAATCCTTAATCTTTAATTTGATACGGAGAATAATTTTTCCCTTTTGACCTTATTTCAACGCTTGAGCTTCTCCAACAGGATTTGCCATACTCTTCTAAATCGCTCATGGCCGGTAAAATTTTCTGGTAACCCCTGAAAGGATTTGGCGTACCGCCAATGGGAAGCGCGCGACAAACTAAGTGCAGGCAGACATTCGAGTAGAATCAAGAAGGTCGTTGTGTGAGTACTACACTTCGTTACAGTGTCGTTTGATGACAAATTGTTACAGTGAGCGAAAAAATTAGGACGCGTCCTGAACGTCGCCTCATGCATTATCTCAAGATAATAGAAACGATTAAAAAGCGGGATATACAGAACAGGTCGAACATTAACCGAGAAATGACCAACTCCGAGTCTTGCAGCTTTTTCATGTGCCCCTTTAAAGTGACGAGGTAACTCGGGCACTCGGATAAAGGCTGCAGGTTCGCAATAGGTTCCGATAATTGCAAATCGTTTTCATAACCGCTTTACAGTCACGCCGTCATCATCCTCAAAACGAAATGAATTAAGACAAAATGAACATTGATTTTGTAAGGATCAAAACACAGATTCTCAACTTCTCATGTATTTGAACTTTAAGTTCCGGTTCCTCGATTTGATACTTGCGCTTGAAGGCGTTCTCTACAAAAAGAAAAGCACTGGAGTGAAACTTCCATTCCATATGGATAGTTAAGAAGTATGACAAGGTAATTTATACAAACAATCCACACAATTAAATTTTCAAGTTCGCGGTAAGATGAACATCTGTACGTCGACATCGAGGTATCGGCAACATCCGATTGTGTTCAGCAATCTTGACTTACAATTGTTTCGGTAGTGTCATGGTGACTGTGATACATTGCACACAATTGTATTTGTTGGTCTTGCTATTTCAATCTAGAATTTCTTTGCAACAATTGTAGGAGTAAGCCTATCATCCCTAAACGAATGAGTCCTCAGGCCTTGACGACCGCCTTGCCAATGTTGTCACCCGTGAACAGCCCGATGAACGCCTTGGGCTGGTTCTCAAACCCTAGAGTTACAGTTTCTTTATACTTCAGCTTGCCCTGAAACAGAAGAAATATCTGCTTCATAAAATACAAAAAAATAAGTTTGGAAGGAAGAGCGTTCGATAATTCTTTCCATTATATTTTTTCGAAAAACTACCCTAAGCAAATAAGCAAGTAGTCGTTCGTCATCATCGCCTATACAGTGAAACTTGCACAATGCACACCAACGTGATTCTAATTCATTTAACTGTCAGCAGCTGACAGGATTTTACCGAATCAATATGAGAGGAACCTGGCAAAAACCGTGTGCATTAACTGTTGATAAGGATTATTTTATAACAATTTTCATCAAATACGTTGCGAAGCGGCTTCTTTTACCAGTTAATTCCAATTGATGAAACATAAAGACTGAATTTAAATAATTTCTTAGTGTACTGTCAACGCACACGTACGAAAAGAAGAAGTTACAAAGAAGTACAGTAAATTTCGAATGAAGTAGGTCAGGATTAGTAAAATTTTGTTGACCAACTCATGACGAATGACTGGTGTAGAGCAAAGTGTCTGTAATGTTTTATTATAATTAGGAATATCATTATACCGACTTTATAATGTTGTACTATTTTTATGTGCGGGAAATATTGTCTCATAAATTATAAAAACATTCCAGTCTAATCTATTCCGAATACTTTCGCTCGTCAATTCTAAAAAAAATTCGCGACACACGGTTGACCAAACCTGACGTTCAGTCGTTTAATTAATTTTATCATTATTTAATGAGTGTCTTTGAACAACTGACCTGATCAATCCAGTCTCTCATCTGCTTGATGCCTTCGCGCCAGCGCGGTAGCCATCGTGACACGATGAAGCCCTCTACGAGTAGCTGCTTCCCGATGATCGTGCCTTCAGACAGCGGACCTGCGACATAATACGATTTTCATATCGATTTTAAATACGTTAAAGTGCAGGCATAGGTTTGATATTCACAATATTGATACGCGTTTGTAACACTGATTGCTCTGAGACTATTAATTGTACAATGTAAGCCGAAACTTCTTACAAGTTTAAACATAAATTGTCTAAATGCGATGAAGTTGTTTATGTTTGGTGATGCACAAAGATATTCAGTTGAAACTCTACCACGACTCTAATTGGTACCATGAATCAGTTTAGCTACACCATCAAGTGATTGATAACCCTTAAACAGTAAGTAGGAATTACTATTGTCAGTAGTCAATCGTCATCACAAGACGATTATGCGAAGCATTGTTACTAGCGCGAGCCAGAATCTATGTGTACAGAGACACTTCTCTTTCGACACGTCTTGCAGAATCTCATATCAGTCGAAGTAAATTCATTATAAATCTCTTCTTCATGCTATTAACTGGATGTACCCTACAGGCTTTTACGGCAACTCCTAGATACAGAGAATCAAGCTGGATGTTTTTATTACTTGAGTCGTAAGATAGGAACTGACATTAGCCCAAAAGCAGGGTTGTTGATTGTTTTGATTTTTTTTAAAAAATCAAAAATCAATAATTGTTTTGATTTTTTCATGATTTTTTTACCGCCTATCTCATACAATGAAAGTTCAGCTTTTTTATTGCAATAGGTAATTTTATTAAAAAAAACGCCTAGTTTTTTTCAGTTTACTCCTGGGAGGACAAATTTGTCATAGCACTATAGGACGAGTGAGGTCAACAGAATCTTCAAATTTGGTAGATGTGCTGAATCAAGAAACACTGAATAAACAACGAATTTTGTGTTGTCCCTCTGCACTGGTGTTAAAGTTTTCGGTGTAGCCGCAGAATTATAAGATTAAGCGTTGGTATTTTGTGTACAATATTGCTTTGATCGAAATTAACCTCCTCTTACATCGGAAGTGTATTGTCCTTATTTGTTAGATACCCACGTTAGACTGATGTGTATCAATTTAAAACTCGTGCATTTTCCTTGGCGGTTGAAGCTTGAAGGGCTCGCAAAATTTCAAAAGTCTTACTTAAAATTGTCAGTCAGATGAAATCTGATGTGCAAATCATCTTCTTCAAAGCAACTCAT
Organism: Hyalella azteca; assembly: GCF_000764305.2. Classification (NCBI taxonomy): domain Eukaryota; kingdom Metazoa; phylum Arthropoda; class Malacostraca; order Amphipoda; family Hyalellidae; genus Hyalella; species Hyalella azteca. The sequence goes on along the minus strand of NW_025943688.1, from coordinate 278 downwards.
CAATTTCGTCGGGAAATAGAATAGAATAGAAGTGTCGGCGTTGAAGAAATAGGCCCATGGCCTGTTGCCGATTCTTGAACTTTTCGAGACTTGATTCACAAGGGATCCGGCCATTGGAACCCGATCTTACTTATTGCCTGATCCGTAATTTGCTAGGCATTTTAAGACTGAACATATGCTCCTGCATAGCTTCGTCTAGTCTGTTTTTAAAACGTTTTTCTTAGCTTAGCTTCGCGTTTGTTTGTTTGTTGTTAAAATTGACAACGAAAATTAGCCCA